>NC_090885.1:66193725-66196225 GCF_036669925.1 Montipora capricornis
TAACTGGGCATTAAGTTGGCATCTTAGGCGACTTGTCTACACGAAAACGATATTCTCCCTTTGTTTTGTCTATCATGTGCTAACTATTTTTCTTTAATTTTGTATGTCAGTAAATTCAGTCGTAACCGTTCCATCGAAAAGAATTCGAGTTCCCAAAAAAACAAACAGGCAGCTAATAATTGTCTAGCAAAGATGAGAACGGCGCCGAGACAATTCTGTCTACGCCGAGCTGCAGCAATGACCCTTTGCAGAGCTTTGCATCCGGCATGAGGTATTAGCACAAAACGGTGTCTTCAAACAGTCATGAAAATACTTGCTACATTTCATCGACATGATCTTATGGCAATTTTCATAACAGTTTTGAACATTTTCCCCTGAATGTTTAATTCAGAGGAAAATGTTCAAAACCGTTGAGCAGATACAACGCCATTTCAATGATGAGTTTCGCGCCATTTTAACCATTTTAATTTATACGGCATGCATCAGTGCATGCAGATAAAAAATTCAGATAGCAAGTATTTCTTTCGATCGCTTCATAGAGAAAAATCTTTCTCTTTTTGGTTTTACAAAGGTCATTTGATTGTACTGATTGAATCCTAAGTTCTCCGCGCTACACAATAAGTCTAATAAGTTTGTCTTTACATGCTATGCTAAGTATTCACACTAAATCATGCGAAACGCATATCTCTCTCTGCGTTAGATATACAGAGAATATATGAGTAAAATGAAAAGAACCATAGAAAGCGAAACAGAGATGAACAACAACATACCTTTCAGCGAATGATTCAACATCACCGCATGATATCGTGTTTTGATATGAGGTTCCCGTAAAAGGTTGTAAAATGGTTCAATGCTTAAAATTAGGAGTGTTTAATGACTCCATAATCAATTGGAGATAAGTTAATGGGGACATACAGTGCTTGCGGCATTTTCCGTCGCATTCTTTGTTTTTATCGTTTGTTTGATTTTACAAGAAAACACCTCGCGCGAGTTTCCCTCGTCTCGCCGGAAGCAGTTTTGCTGTCATTGACTTCGCGGAGAGAGATAGAGTAGTCCGCCGTTTTTTTGAAAGCAAAAGATGCATGTAACAAAATAAACTAAAGAGCAATGAGATTTTGTTACTAGACTTCTGTTGAATCTGGAAGGTTGACATTCGGCTTTATCTTTCCGTCGCCTTCGTTTAAGAACGGATGTTTTGTTTGGTCGTGGCCTCTAAGTAATGACTTACAAAACAACGAGATTTGACTTACGTGTGAGACTTACAAAACATCTCAGTTTTCTAAAATTGGCCATAAAAGCGTCCATTCCTCATTACCGGTTTACTTTACCAAAATAAATAAACGATCAGCAGTCAGAGAGTACAGGGAGAGGAAAAATGGCGCCATTAGCTCCCTTGTATTGCACTTTCTTCCTGTCTAAGTTTTGCATGGGGTGACTTGAATGATATGTATCACATACAGACATTCTACCTTTCTTACCTGTTATTTCAATCCTCTCCGAAGTGTTGAAACTGCAGGCACCTCAAGAAATAAGCCTGTAGAATAAAGATTATTGGAAAATCTCATCTCTTAACCCGCTGAAATGTTTCATTATTCTAGATTATCGTGGTTATTATCATTATTTTCCCAATGCCTTTTATATTAATACAGAAATGTTATTATCGTTGTTGTGGTTGCTTTTCTTAATTGCCGGAAAAAAAATTAAGGTTTTGTTTTTGTTTGTTTGTTTTTGTAAACATAGTTCATATAGATGAACTGCTTATGAAACCCGGAGAGAGAACAGTACCGTCGCACTTCATGTTAACTTGACCGTGACGTACCATGCACAATCTGTTGTCCTCGGTTGTCAACTGAATTTTGAATAAATTAATCGAAACTATTGATTGGCTTTCTTTTAGAAAAATCGCGTGGTTTGTGCATGGTTAGGGCCAAAACAGCGAACAAAGTTGAACAAATTTGTTCACTGGTATGCTAAGTGACCTTTCTAGACAAGGGAAAAAGCTTTCCTCAAGCATGGCTATCCTATCCCTTTAAAATTACTTACTTTCAACTGTCGTTCCCCTGCTTTGGTATAGGATCTGTGTGTGTTTGCTGCAGGAACGTTAAACATTATGCCAACAGATATTCAACATGTATACAGATTGCTATACAAAGTTTATAGCGATGTGACTTTCCAGAGGAGACAAGAGATCCTCGCGCATCGTTATAAACTCGAAAATTCACCACTCGTCTGGAAGTAATTCAATTCTGAAATTCGAGAGTTCCGTACAAACGAAAAGGCAAGAAACGTGTTGTAATGCGTCGCACAAAATAAAAGCGTTTTTAAGCCTGACTACTCTTGACATGTATTACAATAAATCAGATGACTTAAAGTCTCGATTCAAGGCGCATACTTTTTTGAATCGATTGCATGCTGATGAATACAATGTGTCTGTATTCGCTTTAATGATCGGCTTTACGTGACGCCACCAGTCGGTGCTTTTTTTTTAATAAAGATACTT
>NC_090885.1:66201225-66206225 GCF_036669925.1 Montipora capricornis
ATGGTATTACGAGATATCTCCATGGGAACCTGAAATAAGCTTTTTCGACGATCTGGCCGTGCAGATCTGGTAGTAGCTTTTATCTTAAACAGAATTTGATGCTCTTTAGGAGTCGATTGTACTAGTGGTCGTGAAATTTGACCCTCAGATTTGAGCTACGAAGCTGAAACTTAGCACCCACCTGCGTACGGCCTAGAAGGTAAAGCAAACGGAATATGGGGAAGACCGGACAAAACTGAGGGGGGTTATGGCCAAAAAGCTTTTTTCTCACTTACGCAAAGCCTTCCTCCGAGGTGCTACAAGGAAACCAATGGTATCACGAGATGCGCCTTGTAATTCTGCAACTACTTCTTGGGGTTAGGGAGACCACACTCAAAACTGGGGGGAGTTAAACCCGAAAAACCACTTTTCCTCATGTGTGTACAGTCTTCCAGAGGCCGTTAAAAGTGAAACAGACTTTACCACGAGATGGGCCATCTCCTCAGGAATCTTCCTGGCGCGGTCTTAGGTCCCCCGGACCCAAACGGGAGGAGTTAGGCCCAAAAACGAGAAACAAGTTTTTCGAGGATAACTCCCCCGGGATTTGGAATTTGGCCAATCCAAGGGCACCGTGAGGAGGGTCTCTGGAGGGCGCATCTGATGAGCTTAAAGCAAAGTCCGGGGGACAATTTTCGTGTCAAAACAGGGGTGTTCTTAGGCCTCTGGCGTCAACAGGTCGATTCGCCCCGGGTCGAAACCGTTGAGAAACGTTCTTAGGCAATAGGGTCTAGACGCATGAGCAATGGGGTCCCAAGGGAATAAAACGTAGGAATGTTAAGGACAAAAGACTGTGCACAGGGCGCCCACCTCAACACAGGATGCCCATTTTTCGTCACGTAATATATATCGTTGCGATCTTTCCAACGGTGTATGGTATTACGGGATATCTCCATGGGAACCTGAAATAAGCTTTTTCGATGATCTGGCCGTGCAGATCTGGTAGTAACTTTTCTCCTACACAGGATTTGTGGCTCTTTAGGAGTCGACTGTAGTAGTGGTCGTGAAATTTGACCCTCAGATTTGAGCTACGAAGCTGAAACTTGGCACCCACCTGCCTACGGCCTAGAAGGTAAAGCCAACGGAATATGGGGAAGACCGGACAAAACCAGAGGGAGTTATGGCCAAAAAACTTTTTTCTCACTAACGCAAAGCCTTCCTCAGAGGTGCTACAAGGAAACCAATGGTATCAGGAGATGCGCCTTGTAATTCTGCAAATACTTCTTGGGGTAAGTGGGTCCCAGCTCAAAACCGGGGGCAGTTTTGGCCCTAAAAGTGTCACCTCTCCCATGTGCAGAGCGTTCCATGGTGACGCTGGAGCGAAACCCATGGGGCGGCCATGCAGATTCGCCTCGTCATTGCGCATCTTTGTGGCGGGGTCGGGGCCCCTGCTTTCCGGTGGGGGGAAGTTTCAAGACAAAGACCCACTTGGTCTCCTGCAAGACTTGAAAAAAAAGGCCCCTCCACCGCCCTGGGTTACGTCCATAAATGCGAGGATCATAACTTTACGTGATTTCATATCTGCAGTTCAATATATGATTCATTTCATATGCGTTTTCGTTCATTGACAGTATTTATTTTACAACATATCACGATTTGCCAATACGTACTAAGATTTCTGCGTCAAATGATCTCACTGACCTCGAGTCTCTTGTTAATCGCGAGCTTGGCAACTTCAACGAGTGGCTTAAGGCCAACAAACTGTCTTTAAACATAAAAAACCAAACTTTGTCACCTTTCGTCCCCGGCAAAAGAATATGCCCTTCATACCTAGGATTAGAATTCTCGACTCCGTGACTAACACCTCGCAAACCTTGAAATGAAAGATTATTTCAAATACCTTGGCTTGATGATTGATTCAAATCTTTCATGGAAATATCACATAGAATCTATCTGCCACAAAATTAGCAAGTCGATAGGAATTATAGCCAAGATTCGACATTATGTCCCACGTCATGTTTTACTTTCAGTGTACAACTCATTAATTGTCCCTTACTTAACTTATGGTATTTGTGCTTGGGGTAATTGTGCCTTGAAATTTCAAAGAAAGATCGTAACTCTACAAAAACGGGCCTTACGTCTCATTTACTTCTGTACGTCTAAGGAACACGCCGTACCCTTCTTTCTCAAATCAAATTGCCTTCCCCTACCTAGCCTATTTTCCAGAGATTGTAACTAGTTATTGTATGATATCAACAGACAGACAGCACCAGTTAGTATACTCAGTCAGTTTGTTAAACAAGTCAGACTTATTGTAATTAAGATTTACAAGGTTGTTCTGAAATTTACCTGCATAATGACAGTAAGATTAGGATTTTGCCTAAAAAACCTTGAAATAATTAAAGAGGAGAAACCTTTAAGATTTTGCAAGATGTAGCCGATTTACCAAGATTTTTTGGCGGATTTCCCAAATGACTTACTGAGATTTGACTGGGATTTGCTAACGAATAGATCCTGAGATTTACTAAGATCTACCGAGACATACGGGATTTAAGATCATGATTGGATTTACGAGCTCAACATGTAGTAAGGTTATTATGATATTCCAAGGTACTGTTTCCTAAATACACTGAGCTATACACAATAAAGCAAGATATACTGGGATTTATTAAGATATACATGATATTTACACACATATAGCGAAAATGATTCAGTTTTTTATATTTGCCATGATATACTGAGATTCACCTATAGATATCAAACAAGATTCTCTAACAAATAAAGGAGATCTGCAGACTTACACTGATATTGACGGTTTTACCAAGATGTATAAAAAGGTAATGAGATATGCCAATATTTACAAAGATACACTGGGCCTTAGAATGTTATAGTGATATTTACAGAGACATTTCCCAAGATATACTGAGATTCACGAAGACATAGACCAATTGCCTAAATGGCGCCCAAATTTGAGTAACAATACCTTATACATCCTTAGCCTCGTGTTTATGTTTCAAGAAAAAGGATTTTGCTCATGAATGTGAGGCTAAGGATGTATCAAGTATTGTTATTCAAATTTGGGCGCCATTTGTGCAAAGGGTCTATTGAGATTATTTTAAGGTTGACTGAAACATTTTAAACCTTCACTGAGTTGTATTAAGATATACAATCATTAAAAAGAGATCTAGGAGACCTGAGGAAATCAAGGATGCATCACCAGACTCCATAATTTGAAAAATTGTAAGATAAAACTGGTGTCATTTTTGGTTTTTATGATTTACATTGCATGAATTATGTGCTGCCCCTCTAAGAGCCCCTGTAAAATGACAATGATCTCTTACCTTTTACTCTTTGGAGTTGACGCCAAAGCCTTTTTTCAGAAATATGGCGATCATAACTAGCATCAAATAGTTTTTCATCTTTCTTGCTTGGTAAATTTCATTGTTTTTTTAAAAGTATTTTTTTTTGTTAAACTTGACAAAGATATCAGCAACATTGTCATCTTTACTCATTGCAGAATAAAGAATCAATTTAAAATTAATACTAGAAGGACCAACAACATATTACTTTGATAATTTTGGAAATTAATTCTTTTTTTATATTTAGTTTGACAACAGCAAGACCATTTCCTTTACAATATTCAAAGTGTTTTTTAAAAATATCTCTTTAAAAGAATTCATCTGGCAATCAAAGAGCCTAGGAACGTTTTTAATGAATGAGTAATGCAAATTTTCTCCTTTTTCTTCAGAATCAGATAAAAATAATAAATCAATTGAGTTATTTTCAGTAAATTCTTTGATTGAGTTATATAATGGAAAACATGTATCCTTCCAATGTTCATTTAATCCAAATGCATTAATTAATTGGCGGTAAAATTTCATAGTTTTTCTAATTTTGGGACGTCCTTAATAGGAAGTGGAAAGCTTATTAGGCTGAAAAGTCTAAATCTGTTTTGCATTTTAAATCTGTTATTCTTTGTTGACCATTTTCCTTTGGGTAAAAACGACGAAAAATAGCCCATTTAAAACAACAAATGATTTGCATGTTAATAACTGCCTTTTTTGCAAACAGACTAATTTTCGAGTTAGGATTTCGAGTTGGATTTTCGAATTGGATTTTCGGGTTGGATTTCGAGTTGGATTTTCGAATTGGTCAGTGTAAAATGGAGACTGCAGACCAGGGGTAAAATGCAGACTAAGGTTATAATGTAACTGTTGAAAAATTAAAAAAAAACCTTTTAGAAGTTCTAACGTTAGGCTTAATTAGACCTAAAACAATATTTAGGCTAAACTCAAAAATCCAACTGGAAAACTGAACTCGAATTCCTGACTCAGTAAATTGGCACCCTTCCTTTTTTACTGCAATAAATTTTGGTAAAGGATTAGTACATGCGTGTGTATTTTAAAACTAAGGATTTTTTTCAAACTTGAGATTACTCAGTCCTAATTCTGTATTACTAATTTCTTTTTCTGTTACGTTTTTGTATTTTGTTTAGAAAAAGATCATCTTCATTTATTTCATTATAATTAGCTTTTGAATTTCAAAATGTATAAAATATTGTTTTTCTAAGTGTCTTTGTTTCAAAAAAAAAAAAAATTAAATACCATTTCCACACTAACTACAACTTTAATATTTTTGTGCTCCACAGGCTATTTCCACTCTTGCCTGCTAGCCACTGGAGCTGGCTCCTGTTTCCATGATCTGCAGTCCACCTCTTCCCTTTCTTTCTCAACTGTGTTCTCCATGTGCCCTTTAGTCGTCCCCTTCCTCTATTCTTTTCTGGTTCTAATTCAATAAAACTGATTTGATTTTTAATTTTCCACCTTAACCCCTTTTGCACTTACATCAACATTTTTCAATTCAAATTTAACTCTTTTACACAACCTTTTAATGCAGATTTTTCTGACGGTTTTTATTTCTTTTTCATCTTCTCCGACTTTGGTGGTACAATACCAGCAATTTTACAGAATTCTTCAATTTCCTTACTACTTTTTTTTATGAAATTGGGGTTTTCTCTCATTTTT
>NC_090885.1:66211225-66216225 GCF_036669925.1 Montipora capricornis
TTCTAGGAGGATCTCGGGGCATGCTCCCCTACGGAGTTTTTCAAATTTAGACATTCACAGATGCAATTTAGTGCAATCTGGTGGATTTAAAGTGACGAACTTTCACATATGGATTTGACACTTGCTTGGAGTCTAATAAGAAATACTGGAATGCTAGTTAAATAAACATTTCAGGTGCGCGAGGCAAAAAAATGTTGTGGACACGAATTTGTACGTCAAACAAACTTTTTTCAAGCTTTTAGAATATCTCCAGTGACTTCACGTTCGAGCTAAAAATGTATTGTGTCTGACATTTTCTGACTAGAAGGAGACGGTCAAGCTTTCTGAGGAGGCGGCTCATTGAGCCGTCGACTGGCCGATTTTGAGAAGGCTGATAACAACAACCAAAAGTTTTTGCAGAGAAAGTTAGCGCTTCAAACTCTTTCAAATTCCGTAAACAAAATATTTTGTAATGTAGTACAATCCATAGCAATATAAAATATTATGACTTTTTGCTTGACCAACTGCAACATCCTGTCATCAGAATGTTGAATTCACAATAACGTTAATGATTATGTCAAAACCTCTTGGGTGAATGTTTATTACAGGAAAACTATTCACATCACTGTTACGTGCAGTTGAAAATGTTATGGCTGTAGCCAAGGATTGTGATAGATCATGAATGTATACTGACTGGACTTAAATGCCATTTCTCCCTCCACTGTTACCTTTCCACCAGGGAAAGAATCATCTGTAAAGAAATGAAAATAACGAGAAATGAGGTTGATTCCCCCTTTTCTTTTTTTTTAGTACTGGTCATTGTGTTATTCCAGAGAACTATGGTGTGATTTGTAAGAAGCTTATGGTCACCAAAGTTACACCCTGACAATTAAATGTAGGGTTTGTTCCTTGAATGGGTCCAAGGGAATCTACAATGTACATCAAGCACAACATTATTCTGAACACAATCTGTCTGTCATATATCGTACCAACTTCAATGCCTGCTGGATGTACGTTAACAAGCCCAATCTGGTATATAACATAAAGGTGTGAATCAACTAAAGACACTCTTGCGTCAAAACCATGCAACTGTACTTTGCTCAGACAAAACAAGAATGTCACAATCTTTTAAAGTGTACAGGTCTTCCTCAGCCAATAGCAAACCATTACATAAAGCAAGCACAGCTGAACTAAAACAAAAACTGTTTACTCTTTACTGTTACATTAACTTACAACTTCTGTGTGCCCTGGAAAAAGTTTTCAAACTTATTAAGAACCCACATATGTACTTCTCAAGCTCATTAATAATTAATTAGCCAAAAACAAAAGAAACCTCAACCATGAAGAAAGTTTGGATATGTGGTCTTAATTAGTACAAAAGTTCGCCAACTTTGATCCCAAATCTCTTAAAATACTGATTCCTTTAAGAAGCAATATCAAGCACTCGAAAGAGTGTTTCATCTAACACTTGAAAAATCTTTTCTTTAAAGTGTATATGACACAATTTTTGTTTTTTCGGTTTCTGGTCCTTTGATAAGTAAAAGAAACGATTCTGAGCTTAAAAGGGCTCTAAAATGTTAGAAAGTTTGTTTTTTCGAGCTGAAAAACTCGATATTTTCGCTTCAAAAGTGTCGCCGGAAGCGCGCGGCCAAAAGGTTATGTGACTTGCTTGTGTGACGTCAGTCTACTTGACTCACAGCAAAACATGGCGGAAAGCAAGAGAAAACCTGTGAAGAAAGGAGGACGATACTGTGTGGCCGGAACGTCCAACGGTGAAAGCTGTACGAATACACAATATACGCCGGGAATCTCCACGCATTTGTTCCCTTCAGAGCCTAGTGTTAGGGTTCAATGGGTTAAATTCGTTCGTCGACATCGTGTTGATTTTGGTGAGCCAGTCGGCAAATTTGCATCTTTGTGTTCAGCACATTTTGAGCAGAGTTGCTTTACCAACAGCTTGGCGTCTTCGCTGCCAGGAATGGAAGGAATTAAAATGAAAAGGAACTTAATTCCAGGCTCTATTCCGACAAGGGACACTGTATTACCAGAGGGCCCGCAAATCTGAGCGAACGCCAGAAGCGACAAGTAAGCCTTTTTTTTTCACATTAAGTCTCATAATCGTTGTTATCAAAAGCTTCAAGGCTTTCATGTGTCATGGCTGTGTACGTATGTGAAGAAAAGCTTGGTATACTTTGCGAGGTTATAATATGTATGCTTGGATGGAGATTGTATGCGCTAACATAATCTCAATTTGAAAACTGAACCTTTGAAAAGATTTGCTTATCCATTTTACTTTAGTGGGCACTTACAAATTCAAGGGAAGTGGAAATGGTACCCACTTGGATGATTTTCCTATAAAGCTATGACAAACAACACACAAAACAAGTCATCTGGGATGGCGCTCTTTCCATGTATGGTTTCCCTTTCTGTGTCCAAGACATTGCACTATAATAGTACCTTAAATAAGACTGCTAATTCAAAAGTTGCAGACCTACCAGAGAGTAACATTGATGAAACATGAATAGTGGCAGTCAACATTTTTTTCATCACTTATGTATTAGAGTGGATTTCAATTGAGTGTCATAAGTACATGTAATTCACCTGTTCCCTGTTTAACAAAACTTGTGACATTTTGAGAAACATGCTAAGAAAAAAGGCTCCTCTGAAAATGCTCCTACACATTTTTATTTTTAGGTTACGTTGACGCAATGAAGGCACTCCTGTTTACTTTGCCTAAGTCAGAAATGAAGGAAGTTTTAGAAAGATAATCTGGAAAAGTGCCCAAGCCGCGTAATCAACAATTCCCAGCTAGGAGAAGTAAAGCAGAAGCTGTTGAAGTTTACCAAACATGAAGGAAAATGAAGAAAACATCACTTTTTCCATCTGGTTTGCTTCTGTGATTTCGAAGAATTTTATGGATTCTATTAGTATATTCACCAGTCTTTTGTTTACTCTTGTTGTGGTTGCCATTGGGAGCTGATATAGTTAATTTGGTTCTCACACAGGTAAAGAGTGATCAGGTCATCCAAATATGTTTCAGTGCAAATCCAAATGTCATACTTTGCAGAGAAATTGACTATATGTACTGCTAGTTCACTTGTTATGCCAATACATAACCCAGCTTCACTAAGTTTGGTGGGGCCTTTTGCTTCAAAATGCTCATCTTGATGTCTGGACATGATTATTTGTTACAAGCTTTAGTCAAAACTCTTTTTACCAGAGCTCATCATGCTTTCATTTTATTTGTTTACTCTACAGAAGCTGAGCAGTCTACCCTTCAATCCAACCAGAAAGGCAACCAGACCAGTAGTCGGAACACTTCACGAAGGCCTTATACTTGTTCAGTATGCAAAAAACCGTTGCGTGGTCATAAAGGCAAATGCAAAAAATAGTGTTGCTAACCTTTCGTAAACCCCCAGTAAATGTTGTGATCTTTTCTGTTTGTTGATAATTATTTTTAAAAAATTACCATTTGGATAGTGCTTTTTAATCAAAATTAATACAAATTTGAAATCTTATCTAGTGCCAAGTAAACCCAATGTACAGTTGTGAAGTTTATGAGAGAAACTACTGAATGACTGTTTGTCAATGGGTTTTTTTAATAAATGTATTTTGGTTCAAACAAAGTGTCTTTGTCAGTGTTCTCTGTCTTGAGAAGTTGCAAACCTCTTGACTGGTGGGACTGGTATTTAGTTCTAATACTGTGATAGATGCAAGCTGGGAGTGGCCTGGTGTTATCCCAACCCATGTAGCCACAAAGCCATTGTGTGGTCCATCTGTATGCAACAGCTCTTATGAACCTGAAAAATAATTTGAATGGATCATTTCAGGATGCAAAAGGTCTGTGAATATGTTTTGATATTAATTCTGAAGGGACTCAGGGCCTTTTCTGCTGTAGCTAAGAACAATGGACCTCCACCCCTTGTCCTTCCCCTTTACCTTCAACCGTTAATTCCTTATGTTTGTTTACTTAATCAGCGACAATAATAATTTGAGGCGGCACTGCAATTAATTTTTGCTAATGGATTGGAAATTAAGGCTATCATGTGAGCAAATGAGTGCTATTTGCTATTGTTGTGAACAGCAAAATTAAAATCGATATGCGAACCGGCGGGAAAGCAATCATGCTTGGGTGACTGTAAAAAGAACTACTCAGTCTTTATAATAATTATTATTATGACTATACCTATGTTGATCATTCAACAGCAATTTTTTATTCTATTTCCACGCTTAACATACATTCTGGCAGATTTTGCACTCACTCATTTTCCGACACTCCACCTCGGCGGCGGTAATTTCCTCCGTCCTTATTTCTTAACAGTGGCGCCACTTGAAGCAGAACTGCTCGGTTTTTTATCACGTCATAGTCCACGTGTTGGGTTATACAAGAGATGTTTTCAATTGATCCATCAAACATCATCTTTGCGGACGTACTTGTAACTTCCCTGCAGCAGCGAAATTCCAGCCAACCAACTAATGTCTCGACATTACACCGTTCACATTGGCACCTGAATAAACAATAGTACGAAGTTCGTGTCATGCACAATCCTTGTAAGCATGGAAGCGACGTCTAGTAAATTTGGTTCTTACCAAGACTCCACGCTCACACTTCCTTCGTATCTGCTTTCCAAAACGGCCGGAGTGAGTCCATCGACGTCCCTTTCTTCCTCGGAGTCCCCATCACCAGTTTCTTCTGAAACCATTGCGAGTGGCTCGTCTTGATAGGGAATTACTTCTGATTCAATAACTCCCCAATCTTCTCCAGAATCTTCACTTTCCATCTCACTTTCTGAAGAATCGAAACAGTCGCTTACTTCCGAATCGTCAGACATTTTTCGCTCGAAAACACAGCAGACGCGGTCGTGTAAACTGTGAGAATTTACTGAAGAAAGCGCGAAATGGACAACGCAGTCAAGTAGACTGACGTCACAACCTTACTCTCGTTCCCAGTCCCGGCGACAATTTTTCAGCGAAAAAATGGCTAGTTCAGCGGCCAAAAATGAGGGAAAAAACTTCTTCCC
>NC_090885.1:66226225-66236225 GCF_036669925.1 Montipora capricornis
AACTGACGTTCGCCGTTGTAAGAGTTTAGTCCGTGAACTCGTTTGCCCTTTCAAGACCAGCTTTTTGGCTTTAATTAACCATCATTTAGTCTCCTCCCCTTTCTGTTCATTTACCTAGCGAATTTTCATCATGTTATTTGCTCTACAATTTAATACCATTGAGACACTGATGCAACATGACGTGGTAACACATGTATGAAGTTGAAAACGTGCCTTATTTTTAACCAGATCAACGCCTAAAATTCACGATAACATGGCCAAAAACAGTTAAATGTTAAAGCACGATTTAATTGTGTTTGTTTTTCAAAGGCACCATAAACGCTAAGAAAAAAGTCGTCTTTCCAATTTAAGACCACGCCCAGAATTTTCAGACAATCATAGACAAAAGTAGTTGGGAAGGTTATGTAAATGAACCACACCAGAGCTGTATTTCAACCTGCTTCTGTTAAAGCTCAAAAGAAATAGTTTCACTTTCTCTTACATAGCCCCCCTCCCCCCTATTCAATGTTGGAAGGTAAGTCAACAATTTTCCACTGAAACCATTCAGTTTTGCACAACATTGAAGGAGGGGGGAGGGGAGAGAAGCAATGAAGACTTCAAAAGTGCTAACCTTCCCAACAGTTTTGTCTAGGATTGTAGTTCTTAATCTTTATGCCTTTTCGGCAAATGCAGCGCAAATTAAAAGACAAACTTCGATGAAGACAAAGTTGTTTTGCTCAAACAGAAGAAACCAACTGAATGTGGAAGACGTACGTTCAGCCAATCAGGAGCGAGAATTTTTGGCACTCGACCAATCATGAACGATTAATTTTGCCCTCTTCTCAAGCAAAATTAAGAAAAAATACCCTCTTCATTGACCAATCAGCATTCAGCAATTTTGCCCTCTTTGTTATTAGCAAAGATATTCCATGTTTCGTGATTTTACATAATTTTGTGTCCACTATGTGACGTCACAAGTCATTTAATTTGCATAAGTCAAAATCTTGAATAGCTCGGCTACCAAGAGTGCTATCACTGACAATAAAATAAACGCTGTTCTTCACCATTTTGAAAGCTCTTCGAACAAGCTAATAAAAATTTCTGTGTCATATGCACTTAATAATTATCCCTTTCACTCCTGTAAGGGCCAATGAGACTTATAGATTTTACTCTGTCTAACGCCAGACGATTTTACTCGTCAATGGGGAAGCCCACAGGAGTGAAAGGGTTAACAGTATCTTACAGAAGGATCTTTTTTTTTTCTTTTACTGTAGGTTCTAAAGATGTCAAAAATCGAAATGAGATTGCATGCTATATTCAAAGTACACATCAGTGTCTGACATTTGCAGACTAACCCCAAATCGCAATTATTGAAAGCTAACCGTTTTAAATCGGGTTCTTAGACTTAAATAATGCTTATCAGGGCTATTTAAAAGTATTTCAACTGCAACCTTATGACAGCTTCCAATGGGAGCCAAAGAGCTGTATGTTTTTGTGCTGAGTGAAGGGCATATTTTGACACCTTAGAGAAAAAGAAAAGCCCAGTTAAACTCACTGCTTATAGTACCAGCAACAAGTATTATGGTACAACAGATAATATTATTATTGTTTCACAAACACACTAAGGTTGATGTAACTACTGCATCAGATAACCTTACGCCCAAGAGGTACCAGATACACTTACATCTACTCCAACGTCAATCAGTTCTTTGGGAAGTGTAATGTGGCAAATTAGCAGTTCACTGTAAAAGGCTATTGCTTCAAATCTCGGCTATTAAAGCAGTATTTTTATAACTGACTAACCAGTGAAGAAGCATGAAGGTATCATCCTGGACCGAACAGTCCACATAAAATCATTCTATGGGCTCAAGACACGGGGCAGTTAGAGAAAGACGAAACCTATGTCTTCCCAAACATGAGACTAAGGCAAAGTGGTGGCGTCAAATACCTGAACACCCCAAAAGATGACACGGGCGTACCAATCACTTCACTAGCTATAGCGCTAGCTTTGGATGGGATAGACTTGCTTGTGTATTTATCCACGGAATACAGCATGCCCACAAGGTACGTATCTGTTCTTCTCGTAAGAAAAAGTTAGTCACAAAGCCCGGGAACATGTGTTTTTGCTCGACGAAATAATAAAACTGCCACGAAAACTCATCATTTTACGCTGGCGTCGATCCTGAGAGGGGGGTCGTCTTAATTCGCAGTGTATCCCACAATGCTATGCATCGTACTTCACACCCCAACCTCGTTCCCAGGGTCTTCTCGGCTTTCAATATGGCGGCGGGTCTTGAGAAGACCCTGGCACACAGTGAACTAAAAAGATCGCTGATTGGTGCTTTTCTCACATGAACTCTAATTGGTTTAATGTCGAAAGAAAGATGGCGGCTAGTGAAGTCGTGTTTAAATCATTTTCAAAATTGTAGCTGTTCCGTTAGAAGCAGCCGCAAATTAACAAGCATAACAGTCAATAATAATTCGCCGTTTTTTCACGTTGCACGATGATCTACATCAGGCCTCGATTCCAATTATAGCTACGTTGGCTTTTCACGACCTCTGGCATAGCGATCGCTCTAATATAGAAGGATATAACGGTGTTTGAAAGACGTAACGGTAATTAAGTAATTTTATTTCGTACGTACCTTTACGTTTTGGTTCATTTTGGCGTCTCGCAATTGTAATTCCCTGATGCGAGTATTGTTACTGTTGTTCAATGTTTTCACCATGTCAGATTGTGCATAGTTAGTTCCCCTCTACTAACTATGAATTGTTCAATGGGGTTCATAGACTATTGATGTGGTTGATTTAGCAGTTGTATGTGGCGCTGTTGACTCGTGTGACAGCTGCAATGAAGGCGGGTCTGTTAAATACAGGTCACATCCCACAGGTCAAGACTAGAGGTCGCTGCTCCAATAATCAACATTTTTGTTGAGTGATTAGCGCTAGCAGACACTTTTGGTGTTGTTTATTTGTCTGCAGCACGGTGACATGTACACTCACCTGTGGAATGTAACCTGTGTTTTATTTTAATAGACCTGCAGCTGCAGTAATCCATATTCTTTCCCATCCCTTCCACACTCTTCAGCTAGTGGTGCACAGAGAGATCTAGCTCGTTCGGTTTTCATCATTGCCTCTTACTTTCATTAATAAAAAATATTAATCTCCTCACCCCAAACAAAATGCATGTCATCTTGTAATTTTCCAAGAGAGATATTTAAGATTGTGAAGTCTTAACAATAATTATTATTCTTGAAAATAATTGTAAGGCTTATCATTAAAGTCTTATTGACCTGTCAATTCGCTAACAACTTCAATTTTTGCTTCTTCTGATTTAAAAATATAAATATGTATATTAAACAGTATTCTTTAATTTTGTACACATTACTTTTTTATCATCACACTCCTGTGAGTTTTCTTGTACTCCAATAATTTAAATTGAATTATTCATTTTCAAAACATGCTTTGAAAATATTCTCTAGCATTGCTCAAATTGTGGCATTTTAATTACTGTCTGAAGATGTGGTACATCGAGTGATTTGGGGGAAGATTGCGGATTGGACAGGGGGATTGGGAAATAAAATTGAAGGTGACAAAGCACAGGAAATTTGCAACTTCATTAGCAACAAGAAACTATTTCACAAAAAGAAACAGTGTTTTGTTTCTGGAATGGTAAGGGCAGGAGAAAAGATAAAATACTGTAGTGTGGGTCACTTGGTCGGTCATATATATTTCGCTTTGTCTATTGAAACTCTCAACAAAGGACAAAAATGTGGACGCAAACTCTCTGAACGGTTAGAAGCCTGTCAAGGAATATTAACCATTAATAAGAAGAACATAATGATACTTGTCTACAAATACCTACTATTCCTTCAAATGCCACAGCATAAAATTTCAAATTCCATTTTCTGTGAATCTTCCATTACTTGTGGTACATGTGAACCTAGGAAGTTACCAGTACTAGCTTTAAAATAACTGGTTCCTGGAAAACCCAATTTACTACTACAACTCACCAGTGGGAAGATTGTTTACATTACTTATTACCATGAAGAGAGATAGCTTTGGATTTTTCAACAATATATACCTTTAATATAACCGAAAATCATTCAGATAGTGAAAACTTCAAATTTATGACCCATTTCGTTCACTTTCATGCTTGTCAGCATTATGATTTGCTATACTTCAGGTTCACATGTTCACAAGTTTGTTTTTACATCTCATAGATGTTTAGATGTTCAATTACAAACTCTGTTTTGAACGGCCACTCTACTTCATTGTGCAAATAGTTCACCCTGAAGTGTAAATAGTTCACCCTGAAGTCTAAGTAGATACAATTCGTTTCTGAGTAAATGAAACGAAACAAAAATGTAGTTTAAGGAATGGAGGCAAATAAAACAAACCGTGCCATTGTCACTGCCTCCAAAACAGCAGATTAAAAGCCAGTTTGATAAAACAGCAAAGATCCACCCCTAACCGTGGGCTCATTCGACAAGAACTGCTAAAGATCATGAGATGCTTATGTTTAGGACTTGCACAAATTGTGCCCTTTTTTAATTAGGTTCAACAGATTTCATGAGCAGCATTCCAAGACATCACATTGTCTTCACTGGTAGGACAAGACATGGAAAAGTTCTTTTCATAGCTTGAAAAGTGCAAGAAGCAGATTGCTAATCCTATGGAATAGCATGTTCAACAATGTACATTGGCATGATTATGTCAACTTTACCACAAAATATATTTACAATAACAAGTTGTAAGAATGTGGGCACTAAACATGCTGTGGTTCCCTGTTGGCAATCAGAAGACAATTAAAATACTGATTTCACACTGACATGACAATACTTGCAGTCAATCGATGAGATGAGAGATAAAACCACAATACAACAATCTAATGGTTTCACTGTGAAAATGAAGTACCACAGATATGTGGTATAATAATACTTCCTTTTAGGAAAATAGCTTTGGGTCAATGTATACTGGGGAAAGTCGTTGTCAGAAGGCTCATATACACCGATAAGAAAAAGACAATCATTCAAGTGTATGAAAAATTTTAAATGATAATTAGGTTTAATTGATTGCAATATAAACTATACATTACGGAAGACAGCGAACACACCTCCGTGACTAAATAGCTAGAGCCAGGGCTTTCATTAAACCTTAGCTCACTGAATTTTACGGTAATCAAATGTCTGTGATATTACGGGTGAAATTGTATGCAATGGCTGTTTCCAAACTGTTTAAAAATCACAGCCCCGAGAAATAATAGCCGTCTATAAAATTGCATTGGTTTAAAATAACATGAAATGAAAAGAAAAGCAAGATTTCTCTCTCATCTACCGCATTCTCGTTGCTCGTGCATTCATCCATCAGTATTTTTGGTTTCTTACATCAAATTTTACAGCCTTGGGTTCCCCCTTCGTACTCCATTTTGTTTTGTTGGCAGTTGTCGCACCCAGATTCCTTGCCGCCATTTTGAAAAAATTTGCATATTTGTCCTATCTTGATCACGTGATCTGCTGTGTGCCAGGGTCTTCTCAAGACCCGCCGCCATATTGAAAGCCGAGAAGACCCTGGGAACGGGGTTGTTCACACCCGGGCTCTGGGAACGAGATTTTAAAGTCCTCGAAGACAACGGTCTCATGGAATACAGCATTTTCCGAATGGATTTTTGTCCTTGAGCTACCATTTAACTAACGCAGAAAGCAAACACAAGTCGTGCCAAACATGAGGTAAGCGGAAGTTGTTTGCTGGATTTCCATATTTTTTTCAGTTAAATAGCCCCCGGCACCCCTCGCGTTTGCCCCGTAAGTTATCTATTAGCTTCTATTGTAGATTACCTCCCAACCTTTTCAATCTTATGATCATACCACATCTCTGAGACTTACATATTGAACCGATGGCACATCTTCCAGTGTATTACCTGCGCAATTTTATCACTTCGCCATGCTACATGTAGTGCACTGCACTCTCTCAGATCAGTCTGATACAGTAATGCTCATGCGAAACTGTCTCATCTCTTGGCTGACCACACATCCCACACTTTCCTAAAACATCTTCATCTTTTATCTCTGATAAGCTCTGTGTTTCCATAAAACTTTCCATATCGAGCATTGCTAGTGTACTTCTGTAATAGGTCCCTTTTAATATATTCTTTCTCCTTGCCTTTTCTTCTCTGATGAAGATTTCACCACTCTTAGCCGCATATTTTCGCAGACTTTCAATTTCCATATTGTTGAGGGACATAGTTTTTAAGTGTTTAACCCACTGACACCTCAAACGCACTGGAACGCCTCCAGTTGGCAAGTAAAATAGTCTTGCGTTAGGCAGAGTAAAATCTGTCACTCCCAGGGGGTCAGTGGGTTAACCCATTCACACCTAAAACACCCTAGGATGCCCCCCATTGACTAGTAAAATCTATCAAGTGTCGACATTCCCAGGTGTCAATGGGTTAAATACACATACTGTATTGATCAAGGAATTCCGCTGTTTTTCATTTTTTCCATACGGTTAAAAACAACAGATTTACGGTAATGTACCCCTTTCCTAATTCGTACCCTGCTTTACTCTTCCTCAAAATCAATGTCAATGGTATAAATACATCATCATCATCATCATCATCGTCATCATCATCATTATCATTATTATTATTATTATTATTATTATTATTATTATTATTATTATTATTATTGTTGTTGTTATTTTCATTGTTGATTTCCTCAGCTCTGTGACAGCCAGTTTCTGTATTGGTATCCCATTTGAACCTCTACACTGAGATATCCAATACTCTCCTCGGTATTCTTGCTGATCCCAGTGGGGCAGCTAATTGTACTCTGCTACTACCGGTACTTCCTTCATGATATCCAGCTTTTTCAGCTCTTTCTCCAGTACCATTTTGCCACAGCTCCCAATTCTCCTACTGTACAACCGGTACCACTTTTGCTGATCATGAGGTGTTCCACAATCTTTGAATCTCCCTTGCCAAGTCTTAGTACAGTACATGTACTTCTCCACTTTCTCCTTTTTCTTCTCTTGTACTCTTCCATGTCTACATGTAGGTATTGATGCATGTACATTTATGACCCAAGCCTGCAAATAAGCGCTGGTCATCAGACATTTGTCCGGTAAACTTGAGGTTTTGACTGGCAAACGATCAGTCTGACCGGACAGGCTGATCGGGGTCTTCTGATATGATGCAAAGTAAAACTGTATTTTTACAGGTGCGTTGACTTAAATTAAATAACACTGCAATGTACATGTTCTTTGGAATCAACAAGGGTACTGTTCCACAAATGCATGTTGTTTGTGTTTTCATTGGACTGATAAGATTTTATGACCAGTTTTACAGCAAATTTTTAGGGCCTCAAATTACATTTCTCATCGTGACTTCAATAACTAACGTTATTATCTATGCACAAACAAAAGCTGAAACGTACAAATTTATTTTGTTCAACTAGAATGACAAAAAAAGAAAGCAAAAACATAAGAATTCTGAATAGAATGGCAAGCGAAAGCAACAGTATTGTCAAAACAGTATTAGGCAGTGTGTGCATGTTTTGATTGTTTTCATTGTCATGCAACAAAAAGCAAATTCAAAACCGTTCAATAAAAGAAGCCAACAACTTGAAATGATGTTAAGACAAATATATAAACCGTTTCTCCAATTCTTGGGTCTGTGTAGTACATCGTTTCTGAGTTATCAATTTCCCGAAGCATTTCACACGATGCTGCCATGTTGGTAGACCATCCGTGGTCCACCAATAAGGCAGCCAGTAATCAATGAAAACACCTGGAGTTCACTTTTCCGCAAATGTGCTAACTTAAATCAGAAACCCATAAGGGTCGAAACAATGCAATAATACAATAATACAATACGTACATGCTTAATTGACCACTCCCCATGGGGGCTTTTCAGGGCCAATGAAACACAACGAAATGACAGAACAGAACAACAACAACTGTTAAGAATCCCAACCGGCCGGAGGCAAGCCAGTTGGCTATTTACAAATGCAGCTGGGAAGTTGAACCAGGGACTACCAGGATCAAATTCACCAAATGGTCAGAGCAGGTCTTGAACCCGGGATCTCCCGATCTCAAGGCAAGCGCCCTAACCACTGGGCCACACTGCCAACATGAAACGTGTAACGCGCGTTAACAGCTTCCGAATATTAAGTGCGAACTGATTGGTTGAATGTTTCAGTGCTAAGTACCATATTTGGAAACCCCTCGCTCTTGTTGTTCCAAATATGGTACTTAGCAAATTAAATATTCAGAAGCTTGTTTCCCAGCACACAAGGGGCCGTTACACGTTTCAACCCTTAACTTATGGGTTTCTGATAAAATACATGTGTATGAACACATCTCGTAATGTACTTGAAATCCACAAATGTCTGAGAATCATAGAAAGAAACAAAGGACGTTACGGAACTGGGAAAAAGATTTATTTCTAGTTCATCTTCAACCCTCATTTAGATACGGAAAATATGTGCATGTGAATATTTCAAACGTTAAATTTTAAAAACTGTTTTTTGTACATTGGTCTGAACAAAGTTCTAAAATATCACACATTTGAATGGAATCTTGAAAGATTTTTTTTGAAATTCCTCCGAATATGACTGAAGAATAATTTGAACAACAACAGTGGTGTCTTCCCACATGAATATTGACATAATGTTAAGTGATTTTACCCCATAAGATCTTACTCGGGATTCCGATCATGCTAGAGCAGAAATAGTTTCAGGTCTGATGTTAAAACACGAAAAAGAAGGATCTTCCTGTCCGGCCACGGGCAATGCAAAAGATTTGAACCTTAACCCTCACCCTAACCACTTTTAAAAAAGAAAAAAAAAAAAGAAAGAAAAACGAGACAATTAAAATGAGGCACTGTGGCCTGGCCTGACACATGACAGGCTTATAGCAAAAAAAATTATGTGTAGGCTTAATGACCCATGTGGTATTTAGATCTTAATTGTCTTTGAAAACAATATCTGGTCTTTTTGCCTGTATTTATAACATGATCTGTTTGTTTAGAGGAATCAAAAAGTATCTGCTTTGCTATTTTCTGCCACTTTCTTCTCAACATGGTCATACCAATTCCTTGAGTACATGTATGAGAGATCATATTTTGTACATAGATTTTAGTGTATTATTTGAGCTACTTTCAGGGATCGCATTAATGCAGAAATCGTGCATTTTTACGCAAATAAAATTCAAAAAATGCATGATTGAAATTTTAATGCGTCCCAGGACGCAAGGCACTGACTTAAATAACTCACACAACCTGCTTTGATTTGTCAGTATATTCTGTTGTTTGTAAAACTGTTGGAGCGATCTGTGATCATAATTGAAGTTCTAAGAAATGGGGTTTAAAACCTCTAAAAAGGTTAAAACTAAATTTTCGACCGCCTTCTGCGGTCTTCTTCAGTGATGCATAAAACCTTGGAAAGGGTGCTCTTTCATTAACAGAGTTCTTGTCCAGGAATGAATGTAACAGCTCTAGAAAAAGCCTTTGTCGGCCGGTCCTATGCATATGCGTCAATATTAATTCCAAGTTGGTTACTCTCTTTTTCTCATAATTTAAAACATACCAAGGCTGCTGCCTAAGAAATTTTAAAGGGGCCCTCAGAGCTAAACACTGAGAACTTAGGAGCCCAACATATGAAGTGAAAGGTGTTGCTGTGAAAAATTAAGGCGCCCAGAGCTATTCTTTGGGAGCCCCAGGCTACCGGGCTCAGGTTAGGCAACAGCCTTGCATACTCTTTTTCTCGCTGAGGGTCATTAAGATTTTGGGACCCCAATGCGGTCCCAGGACCCAGATTAAAAATCCTAGTGCCATCCCTGTACTTTGTCATGTCTCTTTAGAACTACATTCACATTGTGCAAGTTTGCTACACAACTGGAGAACGTGAAGTATAGTTTTGTCTCTCTATTTATACATTCTGCATTTCATGGTTGACTGGCTTGTTTTTCTATGATAACCTCCCTCCATCAAGTTGGTAGTGCCTGATCCTTTGCTGCGGTAATG
>NC_090885.1:66238692-66256192 GCF_036669925.1 Montipora capricornis
CAATCTTTTAATGAACCAATTCCCAGAGTATCCACCTCCAATTTGAACTGTTAATCACAGATAGATATAGTGAAGTTTCAGTGTTCTTGAAAAAGTAATTTAAATCTCAGGCACATTCCAAACAAAAATTATTACCGCTACTTACAGATAAAGGTGTCATAAGAATTTCATCCAAATAAGAACACTCAATATCACATGTAATGCTGGTACATATAATAATAAAGCTGATCGTTTCTAGAGGTGTATACAACTGCAGACTGCCTACAAATAGCGATTGTAAACAGTATTTAAGTCTAAGCACCCATAGCCTGCGTAGCAAGCGTTCCTCTTCGAAAGAAGAGCTCCCAACCATTTTCCACAAACTGGCCGCGCGAAAGTTGGGGCAAAGAGACTGAGGGAACGCTTGCAAGAAGACCCCCTATTTTTGAAAAACCTGTTCGCCCACGAACGGGGGCTTCTGATTGGTGCGGCACAGTCACAGTGATTGACAGGTGATAATTTTCGAGCAAAATGTTACTTGTTAGTTTCTAGCGTGACAAAGACAATGGCGGAAGATGTGGAAGGTTTTGAACCGTGTGTTGAAGCTGAGCGAATCGGTTTCTCGGTTTTGCATTTGAAAATGGAACAAGAACTGTCAATGCGCCACCTTTTTAACTGTATAGATGTAATGTCCGTTTTTGGCCAACAGGATTCGAAAAAAGCTTAATTTTTCAGATGTATGTCATGATCTGCGGAGTTCGAAATATAAGAAAAAGAACAAACTTCTCGAATATCATCTTGATTTCTCTCATTACAAAGCATCATACGCAATCAAGTAAGTGGTTTAGGTAAATTCCAGGGAATGACAGTCTGTGATTTAATTAAAAATCTGGACTGCTTGGACGATATCCATCGCAGGAAATTCAACATTATTTAAGCGGCCTTACTACCCATCGAACTCTGTACGAGTTATGTTCCTAAATTTCGTATTTTACGAGCGCACGGGTTTCTTACACGTTCTAAAAATTGGCTGTTGTTTTCGATGGTTTAAACAAATTCTCGGAAGAAACATAACCAGTCTTACCCGGCTGAGAAGCTGCCGTTACAAATTTAACTTTAAAATCACACTGACAAATTCTGCATTGATCGCTCGCTGTCTCCTCAGTGCTTCGGTTTGTTTTGACGGAAGTCAACTTGTGTAAAAAACAAGGTTTTCTGTTATTGGCTATTTTGTTAATAAGACGTCAATCAAAGGTGGGCGTTTTTAAAAATAGGGGGTCTTCTTGCAAGCGTTCCCTCAGTCTCTTGCCCCAACTTTCGCTCGGCCAGTTTGTGGAAAATCGTTTGGGAGCTCTTCTTTCGAACAGGAACGCTTGCTACGCAGGCTAAAGCACCCATTTTAAATAAAACGTTTAGCTTTCAATAACTGTGAGTTACGGTTAGTTTGGGGTCTGCACTCTGCAAGTGTCAGACACTGTCACTTCTGTTATAACGTAAGTGTTTGAAGAGCAGACTCATCAAAATTTTGCTCTCTTTTCTTTAAACGCCAATAATAACAATCTAATGCAGGCATTAACATTTTATTTGCATTGAGTACAATAGATTAAATGACAGCTGAAGCTTTCTGCTTTCTGTCGTCATTTAATTTGCGGTGAGAGCACTCTAATACCAAATCATTTGCTTAACCATTTGATCTAAAGCTTCATTTCTCTTGTGAAATACATACCAATTTGTTAAAGCACTTAAGCCAAATTAAATATCCTTGCCTGACAAATTTGGGACTTCAAGGTGCATGTAAAAGGTTTGAATTCTACATAAGCTTACATTAAATTGTCACAAGACACGATTCAGACGCCATACTTTTCATGAGCCGAACTTAATACATGAAAAGTTCGACGTTTGAATCAATTAAGAACGGCTATTTTAATCTGGAATGGCTCAGGCGTTCTTTTCAACTGGCCTAGACGGGAATTCGGCTTTAGCATGGCCGTGGATCGGCTTTGATTTCAGAAGTCGAACGTTTCATGTGCCGAACTTCATGATCATGCATAAACCATGTTTTACCTTCTACATGAAAATCGCTGACAAAATCAATTGGTTTTCTTGGTAATGGCTTTGGAACTGCTGTGGAGGGACCAGTTAAGTTCGACTTCTGAATCAACAGGCGTACTTTTGTTAATTTGTGTCGGTCGAAGAAGTACGCAGTGTCTGAATCGGGCCTAAGGCGACAGAGCGCAAAAACCGCCACTAGAATCACACTTGTGTTGCCGCCATTCCATTTTCAAAATGGCGGACGGCAAATCAAAATCCACCACGTCATTGTGAAGGCTGTCACGCCGCTGGCGTTTCTCTGAGAAAATTTGCAAAAAGATGATCTGAATCTGCCATCATTCAACGATGCTTCAGAGCCGTCAGGGAAGAGATCGGACCAAAACCAGTTCGCCTAAAGCAATAGAGTTTTTGACGAGCTTCGAAGCTTCATTTGACGTTCGTTGTTTAGAGTTTTGCGTTTCTTAAGATGGTCGGTTACTCTTTAAGCTCAGAACAGAGATATGTTGGAGGTAAATTGTTTTCGCGAAACATATCAAATATGACTGTTTTTTCGTTGATATGAAAATTTTTGAGAGGTGTTTAAAGGTGGAATTCCGATTTCATACACCAAGAGAGACTTTTTCAAATCGAAGTTTGAAGAGAAGCCGGTTACACAGAAAAGCGAAGTCCAGTGCCTTATACTTTCAGGCCACTCGATATAGTTTGTGAGGTTTTGGGGTCGTAAGTTGTCCTGAAATGCAAATAACGTACATGTATGTTTTTAACTTCGAGTTAATATCTTGTCGACATTGTTCATGTAATACAATGTAAGTTTTCTCGCTTTATAAGCCAAGGCGAGAGAGCGGCTGCCTGTTATATTTAAAACAGCGGCAAATATTGACAACAAACCCTGTTATTTTTTTCCCTTTAACAACGTTCATTGCTATGTTTTGTGTAACTAAAAATAAAATATGTCAACTGTCACATCTGACTGCTGGGGGATTGTGTGCTTTTTCAAGTTTATGGGACTCTGCAAAGGGCGAGTTAAGTTAATTCAACAAAGTAAGTTGCTTTTTCCATTTAGAGACTGAAAATGTCAGCAAAGGTGCTCTAGTTCAATGTGCAAAGCGCTTTTTTTGGCTTTTGATGCCAGCAAAACAGTTCACCACACTAGAAAATTTTTATTCGAGGGCCACTTGCTACTGGCTCACAAAGACTACAACATTTGCCACATGGATGAATACATTTCACCAATAAAGGTGAGTGATGGAATAACATTACAATAGTTGCAATAATAATCTGCCCTGAATTGAATTTTCCCTACCCCTCAATATAGATTCTACGCCCCCTTCTTTGTTAGTGCCAAAAATCTGCCAAGAGAACTGAAGCACTAAGTTACACAGAATTAGTCAGACAGGTAGAAAACCCTCAAGGATCAAAGGCAGGAGCTGGATATTAAGCAGAGAAAAATTGAGAACGAAAACAAAAGCTTTCACAAAAAAACATGAAGGTAAGTATTTGGATTTAGCTCATTACGACAATGACATGCCAATGCCTTTGCAGTACTAACCCCCCCTCCCCCCCCCCCCCTCCCTTCACCAAGACACACACACCACTGACAGCAGTACACTGCTTCGCATTATATTGAGCGCCACAGGCTGTTGGCTGTAATCAGTAACACACTAAACATGTTTCATTTCATATTATTATTTGCATGCACAGAACAAACTGCATTGAACGCGATGCACAACCCCATGAATTTCTCAAATTGCTTTTGGCCTATTACAAGACCTGTGAGAAAAACCACACCAAAAAGTTAGCTCACTATAATAGGGTAAAACAGATATCATTTTCATAATGGTTATGCTTTACAATGTAGCTGTGTCACCGAACACCCAAGGTCAATAATTTTCCTATTATCCCAACTTACAGTAAACACTTAATGACTGGTCCCGAGGGAAACAGTTCATTTTGTTTCCCTAAAAATTTCCAATGTTCCCCTGAGGCGCAGACGAGGGAAACAAAATGAACTGTTTCCTGAGAGACCAGTCATTAAGTGATTTGTTATATAGCACAAATAGGAAAACGTGCAATGGGAACAGCAAAAACGGTGGTCGTCGGTCAACATTTGCGGGCAACAGTGCACTGTTATATTTACCCTCTGACGTCATAGATTTTGAACTGTTGCCCGCTCAGAGACTTTTGAACGGCAAAAGTGTTTTTGTTAGATGTCATGTGACCTTGAAGTAACCAATGAAAGCATGCGCTGCTGGGGCAAAAACAGTTATATAACAAAAATAATTATTATTCAACATAACACACTTTTGCATGCTTCACAAAAAAGGACAAAGTTATAGAGACAACACAGTTTTCAAGAAAACATTGGACTGACATAAAAATTAATACCATGCACATGTAACCCTGTGAAAAAACAAATTACTTTTCTGGGCTGTTCCACAACTGATCAGGACAATTTATTGCCAAACTCTGAGTGGAAGACGCTTTGATGCAGATTTCCTGGAATGGTTTCTGCAAAAATATTTGCGAGGAACAGCAACAAAATCCTCGCACAGATCGATGGCATTTAACAGTCAAGGTTACGTGACGTGGAAATTGTAAATCCCAGGTGTTAAGAAAATTCAACTTTGTGGCTGAAGTTCACTCACAGTTCATCTGCAGCAAGAAACCTAGTGGACGATTTTATACGATCAAAGTTGTATGACCGCGTTACAGTCCTCAATAACGTACAACGGCCAGCCAAACTTATTTTCAAAAGCAGAAACCTTTCGTCCATCAAGACCAAGTTCCTCCTGTAGTTCCCGAGAACAAAGAAGAATTTCGTTGCCAGTTCGCTGGTTTCTGTAAGATTTTTAAATAATCTAGGGGCAGACCAACACCCCATGTCAAGAAAATTCACAGTAGCCAAAACAAGAGGACGCATTGCTACTTGACATGCAGACTTGCGAAGTAATCAATCGTGTGTCCTCGACCGTTGATTTGGAATCGCTGAGTGTTCTCTCCGACCTTGAAAACAATTCCTCTGGCACCCAGGGTATGAGTCGTCTAACTTTCCACAAAATTTGACAAATGCCAGAGTGTTATTCTCCGCTTCGATCGATCACTGTCTCGATCACTTCAAGTCTTAAGAATTTGCGCAGGCGCAGTTATACGCGAAAAAAAGCCATTTTACGTCATTATTCTCTAGCCAATCAGCGGTTTTTGCGCTCTGTCGCCTAAGGCATCAAATATTATCATGGTTCAGTTAACGCTTACCTTTTTGCTTGAGTTGTTGTAAGCATTTCCTTGCTTTGGATCAGCATTTAAAGAGTAAACAAACGAAAAACTCGTCAGCACAAATTGTGATCGTTGATTCAAACTTGAGTAAAACCGCCGAAAGACTCGCCGAAATCAGTAAAGAGCTGCACCGGTGACTGCTGACCAAAACGGCTCACTAGTTTCCAGTCTGTTCTCTACTGTGTTATCCAAGATCGCGGAGGATAACGACTTTAATTACCGGGTCGTCCAATTAAAAACGAAAAAAACCAGCAAGATTCAGAGCGGCTCATCGTATTAACCCTCACTAAAATGTGGAAAGATACCGGCCTTTATTAACAGGATTTTAATCCTGTAAAACTGTTGACTTGGAGGGGAGTATACTCTCCTCTTAACCCTTTCAGTCCCGTAGGGTTCCCCATTGACGAGCAAAATCGTCTGGCGTTAGACAGAGTAAAATCTATAAGTGGCACTATTGGGAGTTAAAGGGCTAATGGGGACATAGTTTTTGAGTGAATCCAGCTGTTGTTAACCCTTTCAGCCCCGTGGGGTTCCCCATTGACGAGTAAAAATCATCTGGCGTTACACACAGTAAAATCTATAAGTGGCACTATTGGGAGTTAAAGGGTTAATGGGAATATAGTTTTTGAGTGAATCCAGCTGTTGTTAACCCTTTCAGCCCCGTGGGGTTCCCCATTGATGAGTAAAATCGTCTGGCGTTAGACAGAGTAAAATCTATAAGTGGCACTATTGGGAGTTAAAGGGTTAATGAGGACATAGTTTTTGAGTGAATCCAGCTGTTGTTAACCCTTTCAGCCCCGTGGGGTTCCCCATTGACGAGTAAAATCGTCTGGCGTTAGACAGAGTAAAATCTATAAGTGGCACTATTGGGAGTTAAAGGATTAATTAGTGGAGTACTAAATAAGAGGCGTACATTTTATTGCGTTTAGTTTTACTCCACTTTTTCACTCCAACTCCTTGAAAACAAAGAATTAATCGGTGGCTTTCACAAAAATAAAACAACCCCAATTCCACATCTCAGGCTGGCTAAACTTAAATTTTTACCCTACAAAAATACATATATAGGAGTAAAATCCTCTTCTATCTTTTTTCTCAGAAAGTAGAATTAGTAAGTGGGGTAGACTTTACTCAGTATCCCGATAAATAGGAGTAAAATTAACTCCAGCATATTATATTACTCTGTAGGGAGAGTAAAATTTACTCTAGCAAAGTCATTGCCTTTGAATATTAACTAGTACTGAGTAAAAATTACCCTTAGTGGGTGTTAAATTTTCTCCTCTTAGGAGTACATTTTACTCCGCTTTATTTTACTCCACTTTTTCACTCCCACACTGGAGTGAAATTAACTCTTTGAAAATAACAGTGCATCTAAGATATGCATTTATCAGATCAGGTTTCATGGTTATCCCAAAAACGACGGACCTAGACTCTAACTATGAGTGGCGATGAAACTTCGTCTTCCCCTCAGCACACCTGTAATTTCTAAACACAGTTACATTCACGTAGTAGTGACTTCGTTGGCTAAGATCTCCTTGTTTTCAAAGTTGCTACCCGTGACATTCAAATGTTTATAAAGCCATAAAAATCAATTAACAACATCTATTTTACTCTTTGCCACCTCTCTCATGCATGTTCTCTACATGAGACTCACACGAATCGATCCCAGTAAAAGCTTATCTAGAGTCGGCTTCCAAAAGTGCGAAGAGTGCATACATAAATTTCCTATCTCACTTGTCGAAACCAGCTGCATACACGCATTGTCCACGCATTCTATCTCTCTTTCTTTTTTTTTTTTTTTCCTAGTGGCCGGAACATTTTTGCTTTTTTACCGAACTCGTTATATCAATAAATGTGCTTGTCACGTCGTTCTTTTTAGATTCGTTAAAGCGAGAATGTTATTCTAAAT
Organism: Montipora capricornis; assembly: GCF_036669925.1. Classification (NCBI taxonomy): domain Eukaryota; kingdom Metazoa; phylum Cnidaria; class Anthozoa; order Scleractinia; family Acroporidae; genus Montipora; species Montipora capricornis. The sequence continues at coordinate 66,245,903 of NC_090885.1, forward strand.
AAATAACAAAAACTGGCGAGATGACTCAGCTACGATTATTTACCGCAACTGTTGTGGCACATATCTGAAAACGGCTGCACTTGAAAAAACGTTGAAGAGATGCTTTCATGTTCTCCCCATAAATGCCGTATAGAAGTGGATCCACAACCGTGTTTAGCATGACAAGGAGTTGGCAACCTACCCAGGCATATCCTCTCCTTTCAACGACGTTAAAGTAAACCAATGTTCGGAAAATAATAAAAGGAGCCCAACAGACTGCAAACGCAACGGAAAAGGCTGACAGAGTTTTTGCCACCTTGCGATGGCAGTTCGTTGGCGCAGTTGTGAAATTATTTCTTGTTGATAACGCCGCCCTTGAGCGTAAAGTTACAAATATGGTACTTTGAGCGTAGATCATATACGCTAAAGGAACTATGAAAACACAGACTCCGTGAATACTGTAGTACACCTGTTTTCCTAAATCTCCGATAGAACTGTTGGTGCAAAATAATAAACCACTTGCGTGGATTTCAACATTGTAGGCATATAGCAAAGGGGACCCAGTCACGAAGCTTGCCATCCAAATGGCGATTAGCTTTCTTTTCTCGCCGTGGAAAGGTCTCATCCTTGCTGTGAAAGGCTTTATCACGGCCCTGCGTCTCTCATAGCTTATGACTACAAGAGTCATTATTGAAGTTGTGTAGCATGCCTCAATCAGAAAGCCTTGCAACTTACAAGTAACGTTTCCGCCAAGCCAGGTCCAGAAATAGGCGATGTAGTCCAACAAGGTCAATACAGTGAAGGTTAAATCTGAATAGGCTAAATTTGCGATGAACCATCGGATGGGAGATGGCTGTCTTTTTGTAGTCCAATAACAACGGCATAGGACAATCACGTTTCCCACGACCGACGATAGAAACAGAGCACAGTAAAAAAAGATGAAAGATACATGTACGTAAAGAAAAGATGCCATTGTCATCGACTTAGTGTCTGAGCTTTGCCAATAATTGATCACCTCAAAAAAAGTCGGACCGATGCAAACTTCAAATTCCAAAGTGCTAAAATGGAGCTGAAGAACGACTTCCTTAACAGTTGCAAGTGATTTCGGAACTGAATGAATTTTAAACAACGAAGACCGAGATAGTGCACCCTTTTGTTTTCTAATCAAATGCAAATAACTGCAATCTCACACACGCACACGGCCGACGCACGCACCTATTTTTAGGAACAAAGCCGACCTATCACTTCGGAGGAGCAAGGCCTTAGAGATCACTGTTTATCAACGTTATCTTCCAATGAGATCACATAAGAAAACTTAGGCTTGCACTTAGCCACGAGATATAAATATAAAAATAATTTTGTTAACGAACGCTTTCATGAACCTTTCAATATTAATTTACTATTTTTATCTAATAATAGTAATTAATACCAGCCTTCTTTACTTCCCTTTTTTTTCATGGTGATCTCGATTCAAATGCGTTCTACATCGTCTTCTATTTCCATATTTTTCTCTTTGAAAGCATCAACTTATTAAATCGTTTCCTTGTTTAGCTGTTTCTTAAAAGGTGAAATGCCCTAATTGGCCCTTGTGGAGTCGTCAATTATTTCCCGGAGGAAATATTAGGTCTTTAGCGGCACAGTGACGTCATCTCATTTGAAACTAACGATTTTTGATACAATTAAAGGGGCTAGGTCACGCTATTTTAGGCATTTTCAGCACTGATCGAAGGGTCATAGAATTAACTAGAATATCAAAATAACTGTTCAAAACTATAGAAGAACTCTAACAAAACACAGGGAAGCCAAGAAGGGACATGGATGGACAAAACTGGAGAGGATTGAAATGGATGGATTGGATTGGAAAATCATTCTCAGTTGTTATGTGGCCGTGATTTTGCAAATGAAAGACTCTTGCTCTGCCAATATGACGTTTAGAGCTCATAATTAACAAAATTGAACAAAATTACCTAAAATAGCGTGACGCGTGACCTAGCCCCTTTAAAGGCGTAAGTAGCTTGAGGCTACACTTTTTCGTTACACGAGGAGTTGATACCGGCCCAAGATATTGTTCTCTTGTAATTTACTTTTTCAACCCAAATAACGGATACCGAATGGAAATTTTCTCATTCAACGTGTTTCCATATAACACTGTTATGGGTCCTTTGTCTCTGAAAATGGGTATAATACTTATTTAATAAAATACAATTCCGGAGGCTGGAAACTCATGCCTTAAGCAGTCGTGTTTACTAGTTGACGTTTCTCCGCCAAAAAGCAGAGGAAAGTGTTACGCTTTTGTGGAAACAAAGGGGTCAAATTCAGTTTATCATTGCTACGAAAATTCAATTCAAGAACTATTGAATTATTGCCCAAGGGTTCCTAAGTCAGCGTTCTGTCAAGAGAAAATGAGGGAGAGAGGGAGAGTAGGAACGATGGCTGGGACATGTGAATTTCACAAAAGTTATTTTTAGATCGAAGTCTGTTTCCCGAGCCGTCCATGATTATAAAGTAAAGGATAAGGTCATACGAATTTATCTGGCAGTTGTGTAATAGCTTTTGGCGTCGTATTCTTTATCCAACAAGCCCTTAGATTTACCAGAAATTGTAGGAATTATGTCCAACTCCAGGATTTGGGGCGAGATAAACTATAGTAATCTCCTTGCTTCTGAAACTCGTTTTCGTCAACAAACCGCAATTCCACTCGGAACGCCATTTTGAATCCTCTGACTTTGCAGCCGTCTCGGGAAACAGACTGTGCGTGACATCTAAAACTAACTTAACAAAAATTGACATATCCCAAAAATCATCTGGCATTACACACGTACAAAGCTGTTGTAGGCGGGGCAACTCGAAAGCGATAACACATTACAGTAAAAGAAAAGAAATATATGATAATCATATAATAATAATAATAATAATGATAATAATAATAATGATAATAATAATAATAATAATAATAATAATAATAATAATAATAATAAAGACCTCAGAGACACCACCGGTAGATTGTGTGGAGATGCCATGCACTGAAACCGTACGACACATTGTCAGTGGATGGAAGAAGCTTGCCCACAGAGAGAATAGGAAGCACCACGACACGGCCCTGCGGGTATACTGGGAGATGTGCAGGAAGTATGGGATAGAGTGTAATGACAAGTGGTATGACCATCAACCCTTGCCAACCGCAGAAAATGGAGAAGTGAGGATTACCGGGGACATGACTATCTACACAGACAAAGTGCTGAAACATAATCGGCCAGATATTATTCTAGTGCATAAAGATACACAGAAATGGACACTTATTGACACAGCTGTGCCAGTGGACCAGAACATCACGAGAACTGAAGAGGAGAAGGTTGAAAAGAACCAGGAACTAGCATTTGAAATCCGAAGGATTCATGGAGCCTCGAAAGTCACAATAATACCGACCGTGACTGGTGCTCTTGGAAGCACATCAAAAGGTGCAAAGACCTGGTTTGGCAAGCTAGATGTACCTGACTTGGAACTGCTCACCTGTTGCGGAAAGTGTTGTGTCTCTAACTGCTACTGGGAGTTGCTGAGACACAATAAACATTACCCAGTAGAACACCCGACAACTGGAGAGAAAAAGCAGACATGGAGACAGCGGTCGACATGCTGCACAGCCTCTTCAGCAAGATCTGGGAAGAAAAGGAGGTACTGGCCCAGTGGAAGGAAGCATCATCATTGAGCTGCCGAAGAAAGAGCACCTCAGGAACTGCAGCAACTATCGAGGGATCATGCTCCTGTCAGTGCCAGGCAAGGTTCTCAACAGGGTTCTACTGGAGAGGATGAAAGAGGCAGTCAACCCCAAGCTCTGAGACCAGCAGGCTGGCTTCCGCAAGAACAGATCCTGTGTGGACCAGATTGCCAGCCTGCACATCATTGTAGAGCAGTCGATGGAGTGGAACTTCACCCTCTACATCAACTTCATAGACTACGAGAAGGCGTTCGACATCGTGGACGGACAAACGCTGTGGAAGACGCTGAGGCACTACGGAGTCCCAGGGAAGATCATCTTCCTCATTAAGTGCACCTACCAGGACATGAGCTGCAGGATTACCCACGCCGACCAGTTGTCTGAGAGATTCGAGGTGAAGACCGGAGTCCGTCAGGGGTGTCTACTGTTACCGTTCCTTTTCCTCCTGGTCACCGACTGGATCATGAAGACCACCGTAACAGGTAGGAACAACGTCATGCAGTGGACGCTTTGGAAGCAGCTTGATGACCTCGACTTCGCTGACGACTTGGCCCTACTGTCACACAACCTCAGACAGATGCAGGACAAGACCACCTGCCTGGAGCTAACATCAGCCGGGACAGGGCTCAACATCAACAGGAAGAAGACGGAGCTGACGAAGATCAACACCACCACCAACCCTCCAGTCACAGTCAGCGGAGAGCCCATCAAGGAGGTGCAGTCATTAGTCTATCTGGGAAGCGTGGTTGACCGACAGGGAGGAACAGACCGAGTTGTAACAGCCAGGATTGGTAAGGCCAGAGCAGCCTTTGTCATGCTCAAGAGCATCTGGGCATCCAAAGAGATCAGCACAAGAACCAAGCTGCATATATTCAACTTCAACGTAAAGTCCATTTTGCTGTACGGGTGCGAAACATGGCGAACGACAAAGACAATACAACAGAAGATTTAGACATTCTCACACCTGTCTGAGGCGCATTTTCAACATTCGATGGCCGGAGAAGATCCGATATGAGGACCTGTGGGAACGAGCGGGACAGGAATCAGTGGTCAAGCAGATTCTGCGGAGGAAGCGGTGCTGGATTGGACACACCCTTAGAAGCCAGCGTCCAGCACCACACACAAAGCACTGACCTGGAACCCGCAGAGGAAGAGGAAGAGAGGTCGGCCTCGCAACAGCTGGAGGCGAGACACTGAGGCAGTTATGAAACAGAAGGGAACCAACTGGACAGGAATGGCCAGAGAAGCCCAGAATAGAGTGCGATGGTGAGGGATAATAATAGTAGAATAATAATAATAATAATAATAATAATAATAATAATAATAATAATAATAATAATTAGAAACGGATTTTACTATAAAAGTTAACGTTAAAAAACACCGACGTTTCGATCGTTCAACGGTCATTTTCAAGTTGAACGATAAAATTTAACATGTGCTTATATAATTAATTGTAAAAATGCTAATATTGACCAAAACTCCAAAATATTTACAGGGAAACAATTTGTTCAGTTTCTGTTTGAGTTGACGAATAAAAAGCATTTCAAATATCAGACAGTCTAGTTTACTCTGACACTTCAAAATCTTGAAACTTCTTTCGATGGTCCCCGGATCCTTTCCATGCTCGTCCTCAAGCTCGTTCCCATGTCAAAGTGCAAACGGACGCACCTGACTCCCAACATTGTTGGAAGTTGTTGGTTCTTCAGATGTTAGATGGTGTTGGCAGTTGTGTGCAAACGGAAGTAACAACTCCCAACAATTTAAAGACGTGCAGTGTATTATGGAAAGGATAGGATTCATAAGACTTTGTAAACTTAAAAGATTCGGCTGCCATCTTTTTTTCAACACGTTAAGGCGTTGCCGTCTCCATGGAGACCCTATGTAATGCGCTTACGTGGCCACAACAATGTTGGAATATCTGTGCAAACGGATCCAGCATTCTTACACTACGCCTTGGTGATCACGGAACAAAAGAAAATGTTGGGAGTTGTTGGCTCAAAGGTTTGACCAGTTTCAAACTTCATTCCCAACGACACTCAATGCAACAAGGTGTGCAAACGGTGTGTTGGTATGCTGTGGAACGATAAAATGAAAATACCGGAAGCACGCATTGAGATATCCACGTTGTAACAGTTCGTATGCTATGAACGTGGTTTCCTTGCTTAGCTGATTTGCATTCAGTTAAAAAAATTCACTATGTCAACGGCAGAGTTTGGAACCGCAAATTAAAGAGGAAAATGTACAAAACCACGCCGAAATTAGTCTTTCCTTTGCGTAATCTTTTCAGGCCACCCGTGATGAGTGCATACTGAATGAAATAATTTTCTGAGGCAATTGAAAAGTAAAAGCTGAAAGGCCGACTGTGATCCAGTTTCGCCAGAAAAATGTGCATTTTAAATTGTTATTAAGGACGGTGCCTACTATTGTTATTGCGCATAGGTTCTGCGCATCTCGAGATACTCGGATTTCCTATCTGTGATGCTTACTAATACAGGGATATTTTTGCACGGTTTAAAACTATCCGGAGAAAGTAGATCTTAGTAAGTACTCTTGGTATCCAGAAAGAAAATTAGGAGTAACCGTGCATTTTTGAGAGATAATTAAGCTTTAATTTGAGAAAGAACACCATACATTGCTTTATATTTTAAAGCTTTTTACAAATTTTATTCATGAATTATCTTTGAAAAATGCGTTGTTACCCCCAATTTTCTTTTTGGATTTCAATAACACTTGTTAAGATCTACATTTCCTGGATAGTCATAAACCGGGGCAAAAATATCTTTAATTAGTAGGCACCGTCCTTAAGGTATGATTTCTCTGACAAATATGATAATGTGCTTTTTATTCTAGTTGCCATCAAAATTGGTTTCGCATCATACTTCCTTAGACCCATAACCTATCAATTTTGAACAGAACGGGGGACGCATGTTTAACAGCTGAGTTGGCTGTGATTGTATCGTGGGATCCAGTGAAACCGAAATTCAAGAAAGCGACATCTTTTAAAGTTAATACATACTATTCTTCCTATTATTTGTTAATCCTTTAATGAAAGTACTCCTAAAACAGCGCTTCCTATACTAGGAGTTGAAAAATATCTATTATATAACAAAAACTTTGTAGGGCATGCAGATAATTTAAAAGCCTACAGAACTGAAATAAAAATATATGACGAAATAACATGGCATCAAATAAGTTATTGCCCTTGCAGGGTTTCGCAGAGGCCAAAAGCCGAGGAAGGATCATAGGAGTCATCGCGTAGACATGATGATTTGGTGCATATATACATGCAGCTAGACGTGCAGTGTGCTCTTGGGTAGAACATTCTAGGTGAGCAAGCCAGTAAGATACTTTGACTACGAGGTGCGGCGAGCTTTAAGAAGGGTGGGTTGTCTTATGTTGACTATTTCAGTTGAATCAGTCATCAAGTTAATAAAAATGAAAACGTTGAGAACTCATTTTTAAAACAAAGGCTGGAAATGTTCGGCCAAATGCATCGAACAAAAGATTCGATTATATAAATTAAACAAGGATTGACAGACTCGAACCGCAGCCTGCAGAAAGCAAGACAGAAGTAATATTTTCAGCCTGACGAGAAGCTAAAACTTGGCCACTTAACTTTGCAGGTATAAACTTCCCATTATATCTTCTTAGACATTACAGCATGCTTTCAGTTGTCGACTGTTCGCTTTTTTGTCCGCCGACGGATCAATGCCACATAGTTTCCTCGCTGACCTGTTTTATATATTTCTGGCAACCCGTGTGGTAATTTATATAACCTTGAGGACTAATCTTGACTACTAGATATCGTCAAGGATGTAAGTGATCAATGACGAGAGATCTGTGAGAATTTTAAGCGCTGTATACGTAGTCAGTATTTTATTGTAGTTCATACAAGCTGAATTTGTATAATATTTTATTTTATAGATCGAATAAAAAGAAGAAGTGCATTATTAACCATCCCCACTTCCCGGATCAGCAATTACGAATAGCAGTAGTGGTAAGGACCCATGCAAGGCGATGGTTGTTCGCATAGAGGTTTGTCCTTCAGCTTAATTTTGCATGCTAGCTACACTGTAGCTATGCTTGAAACGATCAGCTCAACTATGCCGTTAGACTCTAAATATTTCCACCATCCAAGAGTGGCTTATCACATGATCGTAAGCCTTATTCCTATGTTTGATTTTATTATTACTGCTGCGGAGGGTGTGAAGGGAGAAAGCAGCAACACAATCAATCTAAAATTGCAATGTTTTTTTAGCAAAATGCATCGCCGTTTGAAACGAGAAAGCACTGCACAACGACCAGAATGCAAATGCTTCGCGCCTCGCTTCGAGCAGAAGTCGCGATAAAGTACAGTAACGAAACGATCATCGACTTCTTTATTGCAAATGTTTTGAAAAATGCGTCCTGTCTTGTGCTCAGGTGCGATCTAACTGGATTTAAGAACAGTGCTCTTGCCTAGCCCTAGATGACATTAACTGTTTAAAAAAAATTACCACTTTAATTTGACCATCAAGCATTTTCACCGCCGTTTTAACTTGATACATTTGCAAGAATTAACGATACATAACCCCTCACGCCGCGATCGTGTTTTCCTTTTTTGTTCATCTTTTGGCCGAGAGAGAGAGTATTTATTACTTACGCAATGAATTCACTCTTCCGGCCTGAAGTTGCCTTACTGCTGCAGATCATTTTTCTCAGTCTAGGTTCCCGACCCCTTATGTTTACGGTATATATATAGTTTTAAATATTGTTCCTTGGCATGCTTTTGATGAAACAAAGAAGTAAGATTACCACAAGCGTATACAGAAAAACTACCAACAAAGGCCTCTTGTTGCACTACCAGAGTCATGTGGACAACAAATACAAGAAATCTCTACTCAAGACAATGCTTCACCGGGCGTACAGTCTGTCCTCAACGACCGAGCTGTTTGAAAAAGAATGTGAAAACATAAGATCAATTTTTCACAAGCTACGATACCCGTCTGAATTGATTGAGGCAACCATCCGTAACTTTATCAATACATCAGATGTCGAATCACAATCTACCAGCAATAATAATAAAAACACCATTAGAATCGTCTTGCCATTTATTGACCAAAAACCAGTCGATATTGTGAAGCGCCACCTTCCTCAGCTAAATAAGAAACTGGATATAGATCTACAGCCAGTTTTTGTCAGCCGCAAGCTCGAGGATGTCCTTAAATTCAGTAAGCCCAAACCATCTTTAGTCAGCCAACAACTAGTCGTCTACAAATTTCAATGTGGCTCGTGTGATGCGAGCTATGTTGGCTATACAGCTCGTCCCTTGCATCAACGAATTGAGGAACATAGATACTCAGCTATCGGGAGGCATCGCCTAGCAGATCATGGCCAAACAACAGCACCCCCAGCGGCGAGTTTTAGTGTCTTAAAGAAATGCGCATCGAAATTTGATTGCTTAATTCATGAGATGTTCTACATCAAAGAATTAAAACCATCACTTAATGTGCAGTCAGACTCTGTCAGGGCAAAACTATTTACTTAGATTTCACATTTATTGTTAGCGTACTATTGTATATATTACTCTATTGTTCTATTGTTCTTGTACTATAAGTTATGCTTCATCCGATTAGAATTCATTGCCTGACGATGACATCGGACGATGTCGAAACGTTGTCAAAATGAATCTCGTTGCGTTTGTCTTTTTAATCAATTTTATCACAAGATCTAGACTTATTAAAAAATTGTAACGGTCACTTTTGAAAATGTGTGTTGACTAGCATACGAAACGTCAAGTTTTATAAAAATGCGTTGGAATACAATGTTTATCACCGCTGTTTGTGTTATTTTCTTAATATAATGACTTGAACTTGAAATTAAAGGTACCCTGACTGACTCATCCAATCACGTGGGTATGCAAATGCATCTCTTATACTGTGATCAAGATTTCCCGATTTTTCTTTTCCGATAAACGATTTTTTTATAAGTCGTGCCATGATTAGATAGATAGATAGATAGATAGATAGATAGATAGATAGATAGATAGATAGATAGATCCTTGCATACGGAACCCGCGCCCGCAGTGCGCGCGGCAGTCAAAACTGTGCTATCCTGTCAATCATTTGCCCTTTCACCGGAAACAGTGCATTTCGGTTGTGCGTGTCGATCTACCGCCGTCGAAAGGAAGCGATTAAAGTCTTTATTCGCGAAGTTAACTCAAATAAATACATTATCAATACGGTTTTGCCGTCTTCTTACACTTGACTCGAAAATACCAGCCTGAATACGACTTAGATTAGTTAGAAAAAGCACAAATAAAAGCCAAAGCACAACAGCTTACGTTCGAATTCTGCTCGCCGACAACCCAAGTTTGTTGACAAAAAAATTGCCACAAAATGTTTTAAATGGTTTTCTGGCTCTCTATTAATAGCGCTCACGTGCATTTTAAATGGAGTATCGGGAAAGAAAAATTGTCAAGCTGATAATTGTTTCGTATAAACATACCTTTTCAAGTAGCGAAAATTTGTATAAGCACTACCAAACGTTTACTAACCATTGCCCGAAGGAACACCTTTGAGAAGCTGCAAGGAAGCCGCTGATGAATTTTGCACAAA
>NC_090885.1:66261192-66276192 GCF_036669925.1 Montipora capricornis
AACGCTGATAAAAACAAATGCTAATGTTATTTACCGGGCGAGAGGTCCTCATGGGAAAAATCCATACCCGAAGTCTTGCAAGTTTAGGGCCCTATACTCAAGACCAAGGTCACGGTTTTTTTCCCAAACGGACCGACCAAGAACGGTAAATAACTTTGTAGTTTTGTTTCTTTGCTATTTTCGGCTGGGGAGTGGAAGAGTCAAAGTGCAAATTTGAAGGAAGAAAGTGGTCGAAGCAATATCCTTTAAAACAAGCTTGAATAGCGCACCACTTTTAAAAGTGACTTTTTTATTAGGAGTTAACTTTAGCATGTTTAATTTTCACTCCTATTAAACATTAAAAAGCCATTAAAGGTCGCTGAAATGACAATCACCTGTCAAACGTCAAAAGTGGATGAATGCACAAATAAAAACCAGAGGTAACCCTCTGCAAAATGGAATACACCACATGATCTGAGGACCAAGTCCAACAGAACTACAAACCACAAGGAATACACCTCGCAAGACAAATAAAACCCAGAGGTAACCCTCTGCAATGTGGAAAACACCACATGATCTGAGGACCAAGTGCAACAGAACTCCAAACCGCAAGGAATACACCTCGCAAAACAGATAAAAACCAGAGGTAACCCTCTGCAATGTGGAATACACCACAAGATCTGAGGACCAAGTCCAACAGAACTACAAAAGGCAAGGAATACACCTCGTAAAACAAATAAAGCCCAGAGGTTACCCTCTGCATTGTGGAATTCACCACACCACATGGTGTGAGGACAAGGTCCAACGGAAGTACAAACTGCAAGGAATAGTACCCAACAGAGCTACAGATGCGAGGAATACACGTCTCAGAGAAACAAAGTAAAATACTGAAAACACCCATGATGTTTTGAAGAAGGATAATGCTTTCAAAATGGCACCGCGATAGCTTCGATACAACTGATACTGACCAGCCGCATTTAAATGAACACTACTGGGTAAATGATATTCTTTAGCCGGATGATTGAAAACTCGATGATGCCAACAAAAGACATTGGGGATAGATTCGAGCACCACATTGACATAATAGGTCATTTCCGAGTTCATGTCTGCCTCGTCTTCAAAGCGAGTCTAAGTGCGAAGTTTTTGTGATGGTAATTAGTTCTACTTTACATAAGAATAAAACCTAATTTTCATAACAAAAACTTCGCACTTAGACTCGCCTTGAAGAGGAGGTAGATATGAACTCGGAAATGGCCTATTATTTAAGATTTCAGCGCGATGCCCGACAAGCGTCGTGTCAGGATGTGAGCTGCCACGTGGTATGACATAACACCATCCAACAACGCGGACTGAAAAACTGGAATAAAACAACTGAACCAGTTCTTCTACTGTCGAACCAACTACCTATGGCGGTATACAAGTCAGCCAGGCGTTAGTGCCGATCTCCAATTTAACAATGTCGGCGGCGAGGGAATCGATTATGCTCAGGTCAAAAGCTCGAATTTTCTCAACAGTGCGCCCACCTACGCCTTGAAAATGAACCGACACCGAGCTGGCAAGGCCAAAACTTAAATCCGCTCTGTCGTGAAAACCTTTGCCAGTGTCCCGAGATAATCATTTATTGAAAGAATGTCCTAGAATAAGAGCCTTTGGAAGATTACCAGCCATACTAACAAAAAAGGAGGCGGAGAGAACAACGGAGCGTGATGTGCAGACAAACGCAAATAAGTATTGAAAACAATTAAGCTTAAAGGGGCTAGGTCACGCTATTTTAGGTAATTTTGTTTAATTTTGTTAGTTATGAGCTCTAAACGTCATACTGGCAGAGCAAGAGTCTTTCATTTGCAAAATCACGGCCACATAACAACTGAGAATGATTTTCAAGCTTTGTAAATGACATTTTGATATAGACTGATATAAATTTGAAAAAAGGTGGGCCGACGTTTTTCAAATTTACCCAAACTCAATCCATTTCAATCCTCTCCAGTTTTGTCCATCCATGTCCCTTCTTGGCTTCCCTGTGTTTTCTATGACCATTCTATCAGTGCTGAAAATGCCTGAAATAGCGTGACCTAGCCCCTTTAACTAAAGCAATCGCCTTGAAACTAAAGAACCAAAGGAAAAATGGATGGATAATAATCAATGAATGAAATGAAAAATACCCACGAGACTTGCAAAATGCCTTGGCCCTTGACGAGTACAAGAAGTGAACACTACTTGCCACGTCATCCACGCGTTTGATAACACCCTGAGAGGGGGTAATAACAGTTGATATATACCTAACCCTTCACGTCACAATAGCATGTGGTTACGCAATACTTGTCACATAACAGTTTAAACAAAGCATTACGAGAAAACATAAAAATCCTATTTTCTAGCAAATATATATTTTTTATTTTGTTGCTTATAGTACCCCACAAGCTTTTAGCTTTAAATTTATTATCGTGTATAAATAAAGTTGTATTGTACTGTATTGTATTGTATTGTATTGTACTTAATTTTAAGTAGGCCTATTGATGCTTTTGCCATCTTGGGAAAGCTACACTATGAACAGAAACTCAGCCTCTTCAGGTGAAATGGTGCTGTGACGTACAAATGTTGGATGTGGCTAAAAACGACAAATCCCCGACCCCCCACCCCCCGAAAGTAGCGAGACCAAGTTTTTTAAATGGTATACCGTATACCATTAATTTGTCAATCAACAGTCAAAATTTTAATGTACAATAATATGTTCGTGCAGTGTCACAAATTGAAAAGTTGGCAGGCAGTTAGTTATCGGTATTGTCATAACTTTTCCAAAATGTTCCGTATCACATTCTTGTCACGTGACCCGTAATAGACTTATAACAGTTATCTTCTTTACTCAAAAATGAGGAACATTCAGCTACATTATATCAATCTTGTTTCTTGAACACTCGCTTATCCAGGCCCGTAGCCCAACGAATCTTTTCAGCGAAAGAGAACTGAGAATTCATACGATTAAAAAAAAACCCTGTTATTCATTGCTGCTTTTATTGATAGTGGCAACTCCACCTCCGCAGGCTGCGCCGTGTACGCTGACCGCTGACCGCATGAAGAAAGAAAGTTCGCCTTCTTACTTTAGAACAAAGACAGCAAACTTTTACCGAGGCATTTGTCTCTGTGCTAGGTACGAGCCTGCTACAGAAAAGAGGTGAAAGACGTTGCTAAAAAACATGTATTTGTATTCATCAGCAAATATATGATACAGACTCTTACCTGGTGTTGCTGCTGCTTGGCCATTAATGCTCTTCGCTTTTTTGTATTCAATCTATCCCCTGACAAATTCAGGACGTTACTACGGTGTAATCTGTTGCACGGCGCTTCAGTTTCGAGTCTGTCTTTTGTTTTCGATTCCAGATTTCTTTTGGATTAGACCTTCACTTTCCAGGAAAACGTCACTTTCTAACCTGGCCGATGATTTGTCAAGGTGTTGTTTAAGACTAACCAGAAAACTGCAAATCAGTCTTTCCAACTCTTCGATCGACTCTTATCAGATTTGGGATAATTGGAAAATCCTATCATGGACCTACTATTTAGAAATAAGTGATCGCCTGCAGGTGAAAATCACTTTGAAAAAATCGTGAAAACAATTTAGGAGTTCATATGGTTTTGGGGGACGCAGCCTCAAAATTAAAGACGTTTGTTTGGATTTTTAACTATGTTTTAAAGTCCGTAACGTGGTCTCTGTTCGACCTAAAAGCATCAAACTTGGACAGATGGCCAATCTCAATGTGATGGTGTCAATTTATGGATTGGTTCAAATTTGAAACTCGTCGCAGTTCCCTGCGCAATTTCGAAATATGGCCTCTGAATATGAAAATTGTTCCGCGGCAAGCACTGCTTGGCGGTTAAATTATATAAAGGTGGGCCTTAATTATAGAAACCTACGGAAACTATATACCACTGGTAAGCTAATAAAATGTAGTATTTGAAAATGCCTTTAACTTTCTTGCAATCCCTCTAATGCGAAACTGACCTTGTCTGCTCCGATAAATTAATAACCCTTGCGTTATCACCGAAAAGAATATTGTGACTATTTTTCATCCATATGCATGTAGTAACAGGTGCCACATACGAGGGAAAACTGAAATGCTAATTGCTTTTTCGTACTTTTCACGCGAAGTGTTTATTTAGAAGGGTGATCTAATTGTGTCGCATCAGGATTAAAAAAATACCGGAACTCTATTAACTAGTATTCCTGTGGGGCCGTTGTTAAATATGCTATCTTTAAAAGAGTTCGACAACGTTCAACGCTTTATGGACAACGCGAACACATAACGATAAGTTTTTCGTGGTTTTAGAATTCAGCGACATGCCTTAGATACCAGGTTAAGTTTAGTTCTTGATCGGCAGTATTCTCTTAAAATTATCCGTAACGGCCGGTGTCCACCTTCAAGTTGCATAAGACATCTGTCTTTTCTCTTTTTTCAAGTTAATATTCGCTCATCTAAGTAAATAAAAGTGTAAAAAAGAATTAAAGTCATGATGAAGATTATGCTTAAGAAACACAAAAACCGGAAACCTGTCTTTTTTTTTTTTTAAATTCTCTTCCTCGCAATCTGATTGAATCGTACTTTGTAAATCTCGCATCAAAGAGCCATCCCGGATCGTTGACTCGCGTAGAACATAGGTCTTACAGAGATTGTAATGTGAAATCTTGGCTCTGCCTATCTTTGTATGGCCCTCTTTGGCCGTGTTCCCTGGCAAATCGCGAGAGATTCGACCGAATAATAAACATGCTGGGGAGATCCGAATCTCTTTTTCTGGCATAATCACCTTTCACAAGTCTTTTCATTGCAGACTTAAGATTATTCCCGTGTATATCCATACAGTATTGGGTCTAAAGCGGCATTGAGACAAATCAAAAGTTGAGATGCTCTCCAAACAATTCCCGGCGTAGTCAAGTTAAAATAAATTAGGGTTCGAGTTACCATAAAAGGGGACCAACAAATCGCGAACACTATAGTTAAGGCCATAAGTGTCTTCGTCACTTTCTTGTTTCGCTGAACCGATTTCTCGATAAAAGAGTTGTTTATAGCAGGGACAACCCTTGAACGTAGGGCACGGGAAATAAGTGCCTGCGTAAAAATCATATACAAGAAAGGAAGCACAAAGACGAATGTTGCGTGCAAGCTGTAATATACTTGTCGACCGATGTCTCCCCAAGTTGTGTTGACGCAAACATGAACGTTTCCTCTCCTTTCCAAACGGTATATATCCACTAGAGGTGAACAAACGAGCAAGCACAGAAACCAGACTATAACGAGTTTGACATATCCTTTCCTTGTCCAGGTGTTCATCCTGGCATTGAACGGATCTGTTATGGCTTTTAGCCTCTGGAACGTAATAACAACCAGGGTAGTAATGAAAGTAGTGTACGTTGCTTCAACGAGGAATCCATGAAGTCTGCAAGTGCCATCGCCACCCAGCCAACGCCAGAAAATATCGATGACATTCAGAATTGTTAAAAAAGTGAAGAGTAGATCCGCGAAGGCTAAATTTGCCACAAGCCACATTAGAGGAAAATGTTGGCGTTTCAGGCTCTTGTAGCAGGTTGTGATCACCCATACATTACCAACAATGGACATCAAGAAAACACTGGCGTAAATTATGACCAAGGAAGCTTGCATAAATGGCGAAAAATCATCG
Organism: Montipora capricornis; assembly: GCF_036669925.1. Taxonomy (NCBI): domain Eukaryota; kingdom Metazoa; phylum Cnidaria; class Anthozoa; order Scleractinia; family Acroporidae; genus Montipora; species Montipora capricornis. Next base: position 66,266,842 of record NC_090885.1, read on the forward strand.
CTTGTTGCCGTTATGTAAGAAACATATTCGAAACATATATATTAATAAAGATTTAAATTTGCCACAAGCCACATTAGAGGAAAATGTTGGCGTTTCAGGCTCTTGTAGCAGGTTGTGATCACCCATACATTACCAACAATGGACATCAAGAAAACACTGGCGTAAATTATGACCAAGGAAGCTTGCATAAATGGCGAAAAATCATCGCTTGTTGCCGTTATGTAAGAAACATATTCGAAACATATATATTAATAAAGATTTAAATTTGCCACAAGCCACATTAGAGGAAAATGTTGGCGTTTCAGGCTCTTGTAGCAGGTTGTGATCACCCATACATTACCAACAATGGACATCAAGAAAACACTTGCGTAAATTATGACAAAGGAAGCTTGCATAAATGGCGAAAAATCATCGCTTGTTGCCATTATGTAAGAAACATATTCGAAACATATATATTAATAAAGATTTAAATTTGCCACAAGCCACATTAGAGGAAAATGTTGGCGTTTCAGGCTCTTGTAGCAGGTTGTGATCACCCATACATTACCAACAATGGACATCAAGAAAACACTTGCGTAAATTATGACAAAGGAAGCTTGCATAAATGGCGAAAAATCATCGCTTGTTGCCGTTATGTAAGAAACATATTCGAAACATATATATTAATAAAGATTTAAATTTGCCACAAGCCACATTAGAGGAAAATGTTGGCGTTTCAGGCTCTTGTAGCAGGTTGTGATCACCCATACATTACCAACAATGGACATCAAGAAAACACTTGCGTAAATTATGACAAAGGAAGCTTGCATAAATGGCGAAAAATCATCGCTTGTTGCCATTATGTAAGAAACATATATATTAATAAACATTTATATAAGAACGTTTTTTCTGGTGGCACTGAAAAATTAATCGTTAACAAACGAAAATCGACAAGGCGTGTATAAATGCGAGCATTTTTAACAGCTTTTTGTTGATGCGTATTGAAGTTGAATGGGCGAATGAGAAGAACTCGAACTCTCCTGCACGTAAATATTTATATGGTGCTGTCTTGTGCTTTGAGCCTTTACTGTCAATGGATTTCGCTATTTGTTTGATTTTCGATTTCCCGTTGAGTGCCAGTTTTCATTTCGGGAAACAGCGAGGGTCAAATGTATATAAAACAATACAAACATGATGTCATCGTCTGAGAGCAATGATAAGGTTCCTTTTTCATCGACAAGTTCGCTCCGAAGGCTTCCAATCCTTGTCTTAATATTCTTCGTATCGATGCCGTATCGCAGGAAAAATAGAGATAGTGATCTATTCTTCTCTATGGCACAGTAATTTAAATCTTTGTGATTTTCACATGAGCTGTATGGCAATTAATAATTTGAACCCTTCAGCACTTTTTCTTAGTTCGCTTGGTAGTCAGTTCTCGATTAGTGTGCGCAAAAACATGTTGCATATTCTGACAGATATGACCTCTGAAGAAAGTAGGAAGAACTTAGTTACGAGATAAATGAGAAGGCCATGTTGGTTTTGATTTGGCGGAGAAAAGTTCCGTTCTCAACACTCATGCAGCTGCATACAAACAACGAGGATTATTGTGCCAAAATAATTAATTAAAGGTAATAAAAGAGAATGAATTTAAAGCATCCTGAAGTGGCCAGAAAACAGTTTTGTTTGGATAGGGGCGTCCCGTTGTTATAGTTTTGGCTTCGCAATCATCGATTATCTCCTCCTCTACACGTTGATGTGGGCATCGACTCATTAATCTAGCATTTCCTGTATCACACAGCTCTCTCAGCCAAGTAGCGCTTTGCAATGGCTGATTAATGCTCAGCTCACAGCACTCTTCAAATAGATCTCTTTTACAACTTGAGTTCCTTCGTTCAGCACAGGAACCTATGGTCACCGTTCCTTTTGAATTCCTTTTACGCTGCGAACATATGGCACTTCTAACCAGACGAAATGGAACTTTCATGGTCTATTTCTTATTAATTTTTGAAGACTAGTCTAAAATACTCCCTTTTAGAAAGCAGTATTTTGCAAAATTTTTGTTAGCTAATTGAGAGTTTTAGACGCTCAATAGAACCTTATTGTACGTTAATATAGACCGAGTTAAAATATTTTCCGATTTACAACAGGGAAAAAAATAATCTTCCTTGTGAAGGATTTTAAAAAACTTTCCGAGCAGGTGGTTTGTAACCAATGTTTGTGAATTTATTGTGCAATCATGTCGGACAATCTAATGACGCTAGCTAGCAATTAAGAAAGCTGTTTTAATTCGTCAAACGAAATGAAAGCAATCTAAAACGTGCAACCCACCAGCCTTAGACTCAAAAGAATATTACCAACTGGTGTTTTACAACACGTGTCTTCAGACACAAATGACATTGGCCAAATATACATGTCGAATGTTTAGTGACGATCAAAATATCTATTATTATCAATACTCTCGGCCAAATGACAAACTGCCCTCTGTAAAACGCGCCTTTTTGCGGGCCAAACGGGAAATGTGCGGGCTGAAAAATACATTTGCCGCCCTGATACTGATTGGCTGCAGAGATGTCAAACAACTTCGCTCGTCCAATGAGATTGTCCTATTTTAAAAATGCGAGAATTACTTCTACATTTGGTCTACGACCCGCACTTCAAATATATACATTCCTTTCATTCTCACATCCTTCGTTTGTATACACTGAGGGACATTTCCATATCATAGTTTCATGCTACATCTCTGTTAAACAATATTTTCTTATGAAATGAATTGGTACGATTTGGCCTTGTGTCGTATTGATATTTGCTATTGTGTACTGATATTTTGCGTTATGGTTGTTTGAGTTATGGCTATTTCTGTTTTGCCTCTTTCCGTGATGGCCATTTGCAGAATCGGCTTGTTGCCGTTCAGCTTTGGATTGATGCATTCATGACTTTGACGATTTTATTTCAAATACTGATCATTGAATTTTTTCGTAGCTATACATCCATACCAAAACGCAGTTTGGCGCTTAGCGCCTAAAGGTGAGATTCCGCAGAATTATGAAAATCGCAGTAATAATATACACTTGATGTATGGTCCCGAGGGAAACAGTTAGTTTTGTTTTCCAGAGAGTCCTAATGTTTCTCGAGACGAAGTCGAGGGAAACATCAGGACTCGAGGGAAAACAAAACTAACTAGTTTCCCGAGGGGCCCAACATTAAGTGCTTTGTCGTGTATTTACACTTTTCCGTCAACAATCGCAGCAAAACATCCGGAGCGGACAACAACTGTGGAATTGTATCCCGATCAGGATACATTTGAATTTGATCAGGGGCACGTGACTAAGAACCAACCAATCACAGTGCTAGTTATGTTGAGTGAAAGGCTAGGTATATAACATGCTCGGTTGTCTTCGCGTATATATTAGGTGCAGTTACACTCACCATGGTAAATGCCATTTCCCATGGTAAATTATCCCGCGGTGCCTCACACTTGAGTTTTAGTATACCGCGTTAACTAGGGGTCACACGTTACGAAGATTACCGAGGTAAAACGAGATCTCAAGCAATTCATTGGCGGGAAATTTAATCAAAACTTCATCAGCATAGCAATTGGCTCTTGTACCTCGGGCATCAAAACACCCTTCCAACTTCCCACGTTAAATGTCATGGGCGCTTCCACTGATCTTTTTGACGTATCCATGGATATTTAACACGGGAAATTTACCTCTGGAAGCGTCGGTCACGCTACTAAATACAGTTTCCCGTGATAAAAAGGCAATTTACCACGGTAAAAGTGTCCCGTGTAACTGCACCTATTGTCATGGTGTCGATGACGTAACGTAAAACAATTTAAACACCCAGAACTCCAGTAAAAAAAATATACATCTTCTTTCTTTTATCGTGTCGCCTTGTAGTTAGCCTTGCCGGGTTTATACATTCGCTTAGATAGATTGTACAGTTGTCTCCATTTCTGGTTCCGTGGAAAAAGGCCAAGAGTAGAGCTGTTTTCAGTCTCACGAAACTACACTGAATGCAGATTACATTTCTTGATTCTTACATTTCCTTTATCGTTAATTCTTACTTGTTTTGTGTTTTTTTACCTAAAAAGAACTACTCAACGATCAAGAATCTCGCTGAGTTTGCTAATGTTCCTTGTTCTTGCACTTGAAAAGATTGCCTGTCAAAGATCCACGGTGATTAAAGAACATTTATTTTCCCTTAATAATTTTACCTTTCGCTTTGGGTACTCAACCCGGGGCACGCCTTCACTTTGGAAAGAATATATATTTTTACTTGGAAGTCTCCTTTGCTCGTTGTTTGTATTTTGACAAGCATTAGCGGGCTGGTCAAAATACAGCACAACTCATAAAAATACTGAGCGATACTACACACCAAAACATCGAATAAGATATATTTACTATATTTCTAGATAACGTTCTGGCAGCCGTCCTCGTCTTCGGAGGGCCATAGGCCCGATGAAAGCCGAGTTCAAAGAACTATGACTGCTTACACAACGCCAGGCCCACGAAAAAATTATTTCGTTCATACAATCGGTCGAAAAAATGTCGTGTACGTTTTCGTTCATTCCTTGCCGTACTCTGCGACACACCAGGGAATGCGATGGCTACGACTACGACAACGCTACAGAAAAAGAACATAATTGGCCAGAGGTCATTTCAAACGAAGAACTATGGGGAAGGACACATCAGAGTCGTATAGAAGAAAGCATCAAGAGAAGAAAGTGGAAATGGATCGGGCATACGCTACGGAAGCCTGAGAATAACATCACCCGTTCCGCCCTCGAGTGGAATCCTCAGGGGTTCAGAAGAAGAGGCCGCCCAAGGCAATCCTGGAGGCGGAGTGTGCAAGATGAGCTCGCCAAGAAGACTATCACTTGGTTAGAGGCAAAGAGAACTGCCAAAAATAGAGTCAGGAGGAGGTCCATGGTTGACGCTCTATGCTCCCCATGAGGAGCGAAGATGGCCCAATGATAATAATAATGAAAGGAGGAAAAACAAAACAATCATGCTGCAGCTGCGGCAAGCATTTTATCTCATATTTTTGCTGTAATCTGCAATACAACAACGTGAAATCACTAAATTTGAAGTTTAAACGACAAAGTGAGAGTACAATAGGCCTTTTGCAACTAACGATCACATGGTACAAAATCCGCCATGCTGGAGAAATAAAACCGGAATATCTCAATGGCGGCCATTTTGGAAAAAGGTGTTTTTCAACACTTCCAGTGCCGATCCAGCCATAGGATGCTGGCTTTCGTTGTACAACGTAAGCGAAATATACTTACGTAGCCCAATACGTTATTCATAAATTATTTTTCATTACATGTAGGATAGAGAATTTTGTCTGGCAGAATAAAACTTGTAGATGCTAAGTTCGGTTTTGTTTTATTTGACCCCCCATACGCGCGCGTGTACAGTTTCTCGTAGTAACTTCAACCCTTTTATTGCATGCATGCAATCAAAAAACTGTGCCCAGTTGTTCAAAACCCGATTACGGTAATCTTGGATTACTGGAAAGTTAAAGTTTCCACAAGTTTTTTAGCCTTCAACTTTGAATCAGATGTTTGGTTTCCTGCAGCATAAAATCACGATGTTAATGCCTTTTTTTTTGAAGGCCAAAATTCAAATCTGGGTTGGCATTTAATTGCGGATTAATGCTAATCGGCTTTTGAACGACTGGGGCCTGGGGCCCGTTTCGTGAGAGTCCCGAAACTTTACGGGCCATTTTCGGGTGTCAAAATTCCCCTTGCCTGTCAACGGACAGGATTTAAGTCGTCAAACTTCACACTAATTTTTTTTTGTTACCTTTAAAACATGTTAAAAGTTCGATTTTCCAAAACAAGCGGTTGTCAGTTTCACAAATGGCTTTTCGGACCCGAAACGTTATTGGGACTATCGGGAAAGGGGCCTCTGGGTAATATGCATAAATGCGCACCATTTGATTTTTTTTGTTTTTACGCTTTTTGCATACGCACTCGACTAGCGCGCCTTTACGACGGTATAAGCTTAATCTGAAAAGCAGTAACTACGTTTTCTTGGTAATTTTTAAGAAGACTGAGAACAGATTATTGATCAAGTTGAGAAATTTAAATTAGCATCAATTATGTTAAAAATAAGATGGCAATTATATACGTGTTGCACTCACGTAGGACGGCCATGTTAGTGCCAAAACAATAGAATAATGTAACTCAAGTTTTGCATAATAATAGAATCAAATTCCCAAAAGACTTTTCGCTGTTGTTCTTTCCACCAACATGGCCAACGTGGCGTTTAGGTGCAATCAAACGTCTTCATACACCTTATTCCAAAATGGCTGCCATTTAAATATTCTTTTGTTTTAATTCAAATAAGCCCTTGATGCCTAATTATTAAGCTTAAAATTCAAAAGAATCCGCATAAATCAGCAGCCATTTTGGAATAAGGTGTAATTGTTCTCTATAGTCTAAAGTGTGACCGTGATCGCTTGTACATTTTGTTTCCTCAATACAGATCACGTGATAATACTCAGGAGGCTTGGTCCTTTGTTTTGTTCATTAAAAAGAGTGCATGCAGGCATATTCATGCTTACATGCACTCATTTTAATGAACAAAACAAAGGACCAAACCTCTTGAGTATTATCACATGATCTGTATTGGGAAAACAAAATGTACAAGCGAAAAAGGTCTATTGCTTAGTCACGTTCTCGTTTAAAAGATAAACATATGTCATAATAAACATATGTCAGTTTCAGAAAGACTATTTGCGGAGCACCTAAAACGTTCACTCATCGAAGTAAATAAGAAGATTATGCTTAAGAAACACAAAAAGCGGAAACCTGTCATTTTATATTGTCAAATTTTGACGATATCTCTTTTATCGCTCTTCTTTGTAATCTGATAGCGTCGTACTTTGCAAATATTGTTGAACTAATCAAAGAGTCATCCTCGGTCGTGGACTCAGCAATTGTTGTTGTTTCTTTTTCAAATAATCTTGCTTGGCCTTAAAACTAAAGAGTCTTCAGGTAAATGGAATTATTGCCCAGGGAAATTAATGGATTTGCACGGACTGTGACATGCCCAGCCATGTATTTCCCATGATGCAGTTGGAGCATTCGTGCTATCTGAGAAGTTCTCTAGATCTTATCCAGTGAGGGAGCTAGGCGTAATTAAGGCCTCTTTCGCGAACTAATTCAAGAGAGTCAAGATCATCTTCCCCTCCCTCCCCCCCCCCCCCCCCACCCTATTCTGACTTTCTTGTAGATGGCGGGTGTGCCCTCACCTTTGCTGGGACCAGGTCTTCTATATTTGGGTATACAGATTAGATTACTATGCTGATTTTAAATAAATTGCCCAGCCCAACAGGGCCTAGCCAAAATATCCCAAACCAAAAACCCCTTGCCAACAATATCAGTCTTTATGCATGGAGCATGAAGCATTAAGAGATTGTATGGTGAAATTTGCGTTCGGTATATCTTCCTATGGCCCTCTTTGCCCGTGTTCCCTGGCAAATCGTGAGACATTCGACCGAATAATAAACATGCTGATGTGATTAGAATCTCTTTTTCTGGCATAATCACATTTCACAAGTCTTTTCAGTGCAGATTTAAGATTTCCCCCGTAATATCCATACAGTATTGGGTCTAAAGCGGCATTGAGACAAATCAAAAGTTGAGATGCTCTCCAAACAATTCCCGGCGTAGCCAAGTGAAAATAAATTAGTGTTCGAGTTACCATAAAAGGGGACCAACAAATCGCGAACGCTATAGTTAAGGCCAGAAGTGTCTTCGCCACTTTCTTGTGTCGCTGAATTGATTTTTCGATAAAGGAGTTGTTTATAGCAGGGACAACTCTTGAACGCAGAGCACGGGAAATAAGTGTCTGCGTGAAAATCATATAAAAGAAAGGAAGCACAAAGAAGAATGTTGCGTGCAAGCTGTAATATACTTGTCGACCGATGTCTCCCCAAGTTTTGTTGACGCAAACGTGAACGTTTCCTCTCCTTTCCAAACGGTATATGTCCACCAAAGGAGAGCAAACAGCTAAGCACAGACACCAAACTATTAAAAGTTTGACCTGTTCTTTACTTGACAAGCTATTTATTCTTGCGTTTAATGGGTCTGTTACGGCTCTCGGTCTTTGGAAGGTAATCAGTACCAGTGTAGTGATGGAAGTAGTGTAGGTTGCTTCAACGAGGAATCCATGAAGTCTGCAAGTGATATTACCACCCATCCAGTGCCACGAAACGTCGATGACGTTGACAACTGTTAAAAAAGTAAACAGTAGATCCGCAAAGGCTAAATTTGCCACGAGCCACATCAGAGGAAACTGATGTCTTCCCTTCAGGCTCTTGTAACAGGTCTTGATCACCCAAGAGTTTCCAAGGGACGATAGCAAGAAAACAGTTCCGTAAAACGCGACGAAGGAAACCTTCAAAAATGGCGACAAATTTTCGCTTGACATCATTTACAGAATATTCTACAGACAAAAAGATATTAATTAGTCTCCTGAGCCAGTCTTACGACAGGAAGGGAAAAAAAGATGGTTTGACTATTGTAGTGCCAATGGTAAAATTTGAAAATGTTTCATTTAGACATTACAAGCGTGTCTCAAGCTTTAAGGTGCTTAAATACTAACATGGATGGAATTTTTTTTTATGACATCTTGCTTTTAGCCTTCTGTGTTTGCTTTCATGTTTCATCTTATTGTTTGTTTTTATTTTGGAAGAAGGCATACGTCAAAGACCGGGTGTGTTGTTAATACACATTAGGTCCATAGTAATTAAAAATACAAAAAATAAAAATAAAATAAGAATTTTCTTTTACACGTGCATTCAGACATTTTAATGCCTTCTACAAACCCATATACGTCATGGATTTTAACCCAACTAAAGTCCAAAGGAAAGAAGAAGATGAAAGGTGATTCGCCCATTTATATATAATGATGAAAGCTTTAGCTGAATTAGTACGCTGAAACAGCTTATCTGCCACAGCCGTTAATGGAGCTAAGTCTTAATACAGTTAAACCTGCTATCATTGTTCTTATTTTAGTGCCTTTGTTAGTCTTAATTAGATTCCATCTCTTTAATTCCTTATGCTATGAAGTTTTTCATTCTTATATTTTTCGAGATTTTTTTACCTTTTCTAAGGTGCGAATAATCTCCGATAGAAATAGTCTCCTGGCCTTTGAGCCTTATTTTGCACATGATTCGAGTAAACATAGTTCCGTCCCTCAGATTTCGCACCTTAAATAAACTGGCGAAATGCAAAACGTTGGCCGTGGACTTAAATGAAACCGGGCAAACCGTTTTGAGAAAAACTTCGTCTTTGACGGGAGTTACGCCGCTTACTTGAACAGGGTAACGGGTTACCCAGGGAAACTGCAAAATGGC
>NC_090885.1:66283692-66308692 GCF_036669925.1 Montipora capricornis
AACTCCGTTGATAAACCAAATTTTTCTATACTACTTCCCCACCGACGCAGTACCACAGTTTCTTTAGAAACTATCCCCTTCATTCAAATATCAGACAGTCTAGTTTACTCTGACACTTCAAAATCTTGAAAATTCTTTCGATGGTCTCCGGATCCTTTCCATGCTTGTCCTCAACCTCGTTTGCATGTCAAAGTGCAAACGGACGCACCAATTCCCAACATTGTTAGAAGTTGTTGGTTCTGCAGATGTTGGATGATGTTGGCACTTGTTTGCAAGCGGACGCAACTACTCCCAACATTGTTGGAAGTTGTTGGTTCTGCAGAAGTTGGGTGATATTAGCACTTGTGTGCAAATGGACGCAACTACTTCCTACATTGTTGGAAGTTGTTGGTTCTGCAGATGTTGGATGATGTTGGCACTTGTGTGAAAATGGACGCAACTACTCCCAACATTGTTGGAAGTTGTTGGTTCTGCAGAAGTTGGGTGATATTAGCACTTGTGTGAAAATGGACGCAACTACTTCCTACATTGTTGGAAGTTGTTGGTTCTGCAGATGTTGGATGATGTTGGCACTTGTGTGAAAATGGACGCAACTACTCCCAATATTGTTGGAAGTTGTTAGTTCTGCAGAAGTTGGGTGATATTAGCACTTGTGTGCAAATGGACGCAACTACTCCCTACATTGTTGGAAGTTGTTAGTTCTGCAGAAGTTGGGTGATATTAGCACTTGTGTGAAAATGGACGCAACTACTTCCTACATTGTTGGAAGTTGTTGGTTCTACAGATGTTGGATGATGTTGGCACTTGTGTGAAATTGGTAGCAACTACTCCCAATATTGTTGGAAGTTGTTAGTTCTGCAGAAGTTGGGTGATATTAGCACTTGTGTGAAAATGGACGCAACTACTCCCTACATTGTTGGAAGTTGTTGGTTCTGCAGATGTTGGCACTTGTGTGCAAACGGACGCAACTACTCCCAGCATTGCTGGACGTTGTTGGTTCTGCAGATGTTGGGTGATGTTGGCACTTGTTTGCAAGCGGACGCAACTACTCCCAACATTGCTGGACGTTGTTGGTTCTGCAGATGTTGGATGATGTTGGCACTTGTTTGCAAACGGAAGTAACAACTCCCAACAATGTAAAGACGTGCAGTGTATTATGGGAAGGATAGGATCCATAAGACTTTGTAAACTTACAAAATTCGGCTGCCATCTATTTTTGTTGCTGTCTCCATGGAGACCCTATGTAATGCGCGTGCGTGGCCACAACAATGTTGGAAGATCTGTGCAAACGGATCCAGCATTCTTACACTACGCCTCGGCGATCACGGAACAAAAGAAATGTTGGGAGTTGTTTGCTCAAAGGTTTGACCAGTTTCAAACTTCATTCCCAACGACACTCAATGCAACAAGGCGTGCAAACGGACGCGACAATTCATTTCAATCCAACTTTATCAACGGTAAAGCAATAAATCCTATATACACATGCTAACGTACACCCGTCATTGTCCATGTGCGGTATTTTATGCACATCGCTATGGCTGACACGCACTTGATGAACAAACAAGTTTTGTTTAAAGCTGGTGGGCTGGTATACTGTGGAACGATAAAATTAAAATACCGAAAGCACGCATTGAGATATCCACGTTGTAACAGTTCGTATGCTGTGAACGTGCTTTCCTTGCTTAGCTGATTTGCATTCAGTTAAAAAAATTCACTATGTGAACGGCAGAGTTTGGAACCGCAAAGAGGAAAATGTACAAAACCACGCCGAAATTCGTCTTTCCTTTGGGTAATCTTTTCAGGCCATCCCGTGATGAGTGCATACTGAATGGAATAATTTTCTGAGGCAATTGAAAAGTAAAAGCTGAAAGGCCGACTGTGATCCAGTTTCGCCAGAAATATGTACATTTTAAATTGTTATTAAGGTATGATTTCTCTGACAAATATGATAATGTGCTTTTTATTCTAGTTGCCATCAAAATTGGTTTCGCATCATACCTCCTTACGTAACCTTTCAATTTTGAATAGAACGGGGGACGCATGTTTAACAGCTGAGTTGGCTGTGATTGTATCGTGGGATCCAGTAAAACCGAAATTCAAGAAAGCGACATCTTTTAAAGTTAATACATACTATTCTTCTTCTTATTTGTTAATCCTTTAATGAAAGTACTCCTAAAACAGCGCTTCCTATACTAGGAGTTGAAAAATATCTATTATATACAAAAAAAACTTTGTAACGCATGCAGATAATTAAAAAGCCTACAGAACTGAAATAAAAATATATAACTGGAAATAACATGGCATCAAATAAGTTATTGCCCTTGCAGGGTTTCGCAGAGGCCAAAAGCCAAGGAAGGATCATAGGAGTCACCGCGTAGACATGATGATTTGGTGCATATACATACAGCTAGACGCGCAGTGTGCTCGTGGGTAGAACATTCTAGGTGAGCAAGTAAGATACTTTGACTACGAGGTGAGGCGAGCTTTAAGAAGGGTGGGTTGTCTTATGTTGACTTTTTCAGTTGATTATTCGTCAAGTTAATCAAAATGAAAACGTTTAGAACACATATTTAAAACAAAGGCTGGAAATGTTCGGCCACATGCATCGAACAAAAGATTCGATTATATAAATTAAACAAGGATTGACAGACTCCAACCGCAGCCTGCAGAAAGCAAGACAGAAGTAATATTTTCAGCCTGACGAGAAGCTAGAACTTGGCCACTTAACTTTGCAGGTATAAACTTCCCATTTATCTTTTCTTAGACATTACAGCACGCTTTCAGTTGTCGACTGTTCACTTTTTTGTCCGCCGACGGATCAATGCCACATAGTTTCCTCGCTGACCTGTTTTATATATTTCTGCCAACCCGTGTAGTAATTTATATAACCTTGAGGACTAATCTTGACTACTAGATATCGCCACGGATGTAAGTGATCAATGCCGAGAGATTTGTGAGAATTTTAAGCGCTGCATAAGTAGTCAGTATTTTATTGTAGTTCATACAAGCTGAACTTGTATAATATTTTATTTTATAGATCGAATAAAAAGAAGAAGTGCATTATTAACCATCCCCACTTCCCAGATCAGCAATTACGAATAGCAGTAGTGGAAAGGACCCATGTAAGGTGATGGTTGTTCGCATGGAGGTTTGTCCTTCAGCTTAATTTTGCGTGCTATTGTAGCTACACTGTAGCTATGCTTGAAACGATCAGCTCAACTATGCCGTTAGACTCTGAATATTTCGACCATCCAAGAGTGGCTTATCACATGATCGAAAGCCTTATTCCTATGTTTGATTTATTATTACTGCTGCGGAGGGTGTGAAGGGTAAAAGCAGCAACACAATCAATCGAAAATCGCGATGTTTTTTTAGCAAAATGCGTCGCCGTTGGAAACGAGAATGCACTGTACAACGACCAGAATGCAAATGCCTCGCGCCTCGCTTCGAGCAGAAGTCGCGGCAAAGCACAGTAACGAAACGATCATCGACTTCTTTATTGCAAATATTTTGAAAAATGCGTCCTGTCTTGTGCTCAGGTGCGATCTAACTGGATTTAAGAACAGTGCTCTTGCCTAGCCCTAGATGACATTAACTGTTTAAAAAAAATTACCACTTTAATTTGACCATCAAGCATTTTCACCGCCGTTTTAACTTGATACATTTGCAAGAATTAACGATACATAACCCCTCACGCCGCGATCGTGTTTTCCTTTTTTGTTCATCTTTTGGCCGAGAGAGAGAGTATTTATTACTTACGCAATGAATTCACTCTTCCGGCCTGAAGTTGCCTTATTTTTTACTTTGTAATCTTGAACTCTTCGTACAACAATATATTCGCTTCAAGCTCCTATCCTTGGGATTACTCTATAATAATATTATTCTTATACATTTATCTCCCGAGCTCCAATCTGAATGTATTATTCATGGAATTGTGTCAATTTGAAAGAATATATGCAAAATAAATACACAAATAGGTTTTAGTGTAAATTATGTACATTATAGTACGAGTAACATGACTCGACATGACATCCCTGTTGACAGAAGGGCGGCATACGTCTTTTAAAAGAGATGTAGGAGGTGACTTTCTTCCCGTAAAAGCGAAAATAGTTTATTTCATAGTGGTAAAGAACTGCTTCAAATGTGCTCTAGTTGTGGCCATGTATTTGACTTTCAAGCTTTGAAAAACGAAAACAAGAATTCGTAGTGGTTAGTACCATGGCTAGTTAAACTTTTGTTCTTAGGCCATCGTAGCTTGATTAAGAAAATAACACAAACAGCGGTGATAAACATTGTATTCCAACGCATTTTTATAAAACTTGACGTTTCGTATGCTAGTCGACACACATTTTCAAAAGTGACCGTTACAATTTTTGAAAACTATATATATATATCGTAAACATTAGAGGTCTGGAACCTAGACTGAGAAAAAATGATCTGCAGCAGTACGTGTCTAGACATAATGAGGAGTAATAGCTAAAACAGCAATAACTTCTCACTACTAATATTGACATTAAGGGAAGGCTTTCTGTCATGGAGTCTTGACTCCATGATGACAGAAAAACAGAACATTTCAAGCCCCTAGCTAAAAGTGACCATTCATCAGCCATTGCTGATCATGTGAAAACCACTGGCCACGACATTAAATGGGATCACTTTGACATTTTAGCGTCCGGAAAAACTGACTTTCACTGCAAAATTAAAGACACTTTGTTCATTCAAGAGCTAAAGCCTTCCCTTAATGTCAATATTAGCAGTGAGAAGTTATTGCTGTTTTAGCTATTACTCCTCATTATATCAATACACGTACTGCAGCAGATCATTTTTCTCAGTCTAGGTTCCAGACCCCTAACGTTTACGATACACATATATATAGTTTCCTCATACACAGAGGAAAAACACTGAGCCTGCAGGCCTTAACAGAAGAGATGAAATGTAATTTAGTTTAGCTACCTTTTTATTTTCTTTTGTTTATTTTACCTTGTTATCATGTATTATTATCTTTCCTCTTTTTTGTGCATTTCCGTTTTTATTAATTTTACACATCACGTAGCCTTTTTATGTCATTCCGGTAAATATAAAGGTTTATCCATTCAATAAACTTGAAGAAGGCTGGTGTTGGTCAGCCGAAATATTGTAACAACGCCTATATTCACGTTGTCTTTACCAACCTTTGTAGTATATTTCTATTTTTAATGGAGGTTCAACGAGACTCGTCTCTCATCGATTTCCAAAAAAATTCAGTTCACAGTTTTAGCGGCAAATAACAAAGCATTCCTCCCTTCGTTTTGTTTTTTAATGCCACAATATAATTTTAAGTATTAGCAAATCGAGAACGGGATAAAAAAAAAGCCAGAATTAAGAGACTTCTTTATAAGGCCATAAAACACCTTGAAAATTAACATTTATAGTGACCTCAACCTTCAGGGCAATTTAATTAACACGGCCGGTAACATTTTCATTTCTATCGTTTCCTCGTGTTTAACGTCAAATCAGTGTTTTAACACTAGACGATTTAGGGTCTTAAGACAATTTCCATGTGTGCATGACAAAGCAATTAACGATCCCATTTGTTTACCAAAGTAACTGATTAAGAGCGGTTTTCCCAGGCTGAGTGTCGTAAAACAAATACCAAAGTGATTACTTCCACCGACCACAGCAGGTGCAAGCAGCCCAATGAACCAATCCAAATTCCTAGCGATTTCATGCAACTTGCCCAAAGCACGCGGCAAAATCGCCCTTGCAAGTCGCGATTGGTTTTTTTCCTTCTCATTGGTTGATAAACTGGCGCGAGATTTTTAAACCAATCACTAAGCGTAGTAATCGCAAAGCGTAATTACTTTCGACAGTCATTTGAAAACTGCTCTAAAATCCTTTACATGCATGTGTTAGCTGCCTTTAAATGTTTTTACATAAAAATCAGGAAAATATTTAACACGAATCAGGAGCATCGTTCGTTGCATAATTCTTGCCACTTTAGTTTATCGAGGGCATGCGCGCTAGGTATACTTGATGCGCGCCAGTGGGCTGAGGCACATAAACATCGACACATTGCGTTGAAAATGTTGCGTTCGCCCGCCACATGCCGCAACTTCACGCAATCATGTTGCGAGCGTTTGGCCGGGTCTTTAACAAACTTCAATCTATAATTTGGGCCAACCTATTCCCTATTTTCCGTAACCACATCTTCGGCAATGCAGAACATAATTATTTTAAATTTCGACGTCATAAATATAAGTTGGCCATCCAATAGGACTCTGAATTAATCCGGCTCGAGAATCGATGCCGAGAGACGAATTTCTTTGGTTAACGAAAAACAAACTGGAGAAAATGTATAAACAGAATTAAATACTTCTTAACTGCATAATAAATCTAAAATATAGAATGGAGAGCACTGATATGTTTTATTTACAGCTATGCTCGTTTTCCGTTATAAAATCTGCCAAAAAACCCTATTCAGTACATATACTCGAAAAGAGCGCAGATTGCCTTTATGAGTCCGCTATTTCAATCGCTTTCCTAGTGATAACAGCTCTACTAAGATCACCGAGGCATTTTTTAAATTGATAAGATGATCGAGACGACCCAGCTGTCACCGTTTTTTTAGTTTTTTTTTTTTTTTCACAAATCTTCATCTTGAGCAAAGATCATGTTGTACACATTGTTTGTCCTTTGGGAATTTTTTTTAAAGATATTTCGAATTTGTTTTCTGGATACTGAGTGGTAGCAGATAGCTATCACATTTTGCAATTTCCATAATGTTCAGTGTAAAGCGTAGGGGGTTATTAAGAGTGGCTATTGAGGGAAAAAAAAGCATTTGGAAGCACTGCTAAATGTATCGAATATCATGAAAGACCTTCTATTCTTGGAGATATTTGAGAATGCCTACAATTGAAAAAAAGTCGAAGAAATGCCTTTATATTCTCCCCGTAAATTCCATAAAGAATTGGATCCAAAACCGTGTTTATAAATATTAAAATTTGGCACCCTGCCCAGAAATATCTTAATCCCTCAAGTACGTGAAAATAAACTAACGTCCGAAAAATAATAAAGGGCGCCCAACAAACGGCAAAGGCGATGGACAAAGCTGCGAGAGTTTTGGCAACCTTTCGGTGGCGAGCAGAGGACACAGTGTCGTGTCTTGAGATGACTGCTGTCCTTAAAGTCAGAGAGATGGAACTCTGTGCATATATCATGTAAACCAAAGGGATAATGAAAACACAAACTGCGTGGAAGCTGTAGTACAGCTGTTTTCCCAAATCCCCAAAAGAAGTGTTCGTGCAGAGAAATGAACCACTCGCGTCCATCTCAACTTCATAAGCGTAAAGCAAAGGGGATCCAATCACCAAGCTATATATCCAAATGGCAATAAGCTTTTTATACTCGGCGTAGGGAGCGTCCGTTCGTGCGCGAAACGGTGTCACTACCACTTTACGTCGCTCATAGCTTATGAGCGCGAGGGTCATTATTGATGTTGTGTAGCACGCCTCAATCACATAGCCTTGTAATTTGCAAGAAGCGTTTCCGCCAAGCCAGGTCCATAAATAAGCGATGAAGTCCAACAAGCTCAGCAATGAAAACATCAAGTCAGAGATCGCTAAATTTGCAATAAACCATTTTAGGGGAGCTGGTCCTCTCTTTATCTTCCAATAACAATGGCATAAGACTATTACGTTTCCCAAGACCGACAACAGGAATATCGAGGAATAAAACAAAAAAAAGGAAACGACTATAGCTAGTGGAAATCCATCGATGATTGCCATTTTCTTCGACTAGCGCTTATCTCCAAGCGATGCTAGAGATTTTTGTCATTTGCCCCCTAGTGTATCCAAACGTTAATATAATGACTTCAACTTGAAATTAAAGGTACGCTGAATGACTCATCCAATCACGTGGGTATGCAAATGCATCTCTTATACGTGATCAAGATTTCCCGATTTTTCTTTTCCGATAAACGATTTTTTTATAAGTCGTGCCATGATTAAGCCAAGCCCTTACTCATTTACTTTTGAAATCTAAATAGTCTATTCATTTCGCGCTAGGAAACCACATCTTCCAATCAATTTCCTAAAATAGTGATTACGCAAAACGATTTTAAGGTAATACGCTGGTGTATTTCTCCCTGTTTAGACTGGAAGCACTTTCCACTGATTTAAATCTCTTATCAATGTCAGTCCTTGCTTGGCTGTTGTTGTTTCTAGCCCAGCTGAAAGTCCTGATTTCTTCAGTTTAAACAAACAGTTCTGTTATTCACACTAATGCGTTTTTGTTTGAAACTCGACCTTTTTGGGGGCTTTCGTCTATATTACCCACTAAAACGACGAAAAAAAAAGCTGATAAAAACAAATGCTAATGTTATTTACCGGGAGAGAGGTCCGTATGGGAAAAATTCATATCCGAGGTCTTGCAAGTTTAGGGCCCTATACTCAAGACCAAGGTCACGGTTTTTTTTGCCAAACGGACCGACCAAGAACGGTAAATAACTTTGTGGTTCTGTTTGTTTGCTACTTTCGGCTGGGGAGTGGAAGAGTCAAAGTGCAAATTTGAAGGAAGAAAGTGGTCGAAGCAATATCCTTGAAAACAAGCTTGAATAGCGCACCACTTTTAAAAGTGGCTTTAACTTTAGCACATTTAATTTTCACTCCTATTAAACATTAAAAAGCCATTAAAGGTCGCTGAAATGACAATCACCTGTCAAACGTCAAAAGTGGATGAATGCACTCTGCAAACAATGACAAACGGTCCATCGAACGGTAAAAATCGGCGAACGAATGACGCAAGTGCGATAAAGTTTACTTTTCTCAATGGCTTAAATACAAATTATATCTAAACAATATTCGAGCTTTAACTTGCCCAAGCAAGAAATCATTCTTCAATCAAACAAAATCATTCTTCAATCAAACTTTGTCAAATATGAACGAGACTTAGGAGGTCTTAGGAAGGTATTCGAGAACTAACTGGACGACAGAAAAAGTGCCACAAGTCGATTAATGATGTGAGAGCTAATGAACTCTCTAAAATAGCTAATTTTATGAACTTCTATTTTGTCTCCTACGGCCATCGGTTAGCCGCTAGATTACCACATTCCGAAAACCACTTTTCAGATTATCGTACCCCTTGAAACGTCGCTGGCTCTTTTGTATTTCTCCTTGAACCTGAGGCGATCACGGCTGCGATCCCAACTTTTTCCAATAAATCCTAGATCTTAATCTCAAGAGGCTCATCTACGAAAGGCTCAATTCTTAGTTAGTTTCTAAAGAACAATATTTGAGTCACAGTACGGTTTTTTGCGAGAAACACTCAACAGAACGGGCAATTCTTGATATTATCAGCAAAATTCAACTGGATTTGGAGAGCAAGGTATATTCATGTGGAGTTTTCATTGACTTAAGCCAAGCGTTTGACACGGTTAATCGGGATCAGAAGCCCATGAGTGGGAGCGAGCAACTCCCATAGTAATCCTATGTCACGGGATTTTTACAGACCAATCTATTTTTGGACTACCTTTGCCGCAAAACAAGAAAGGAGGTTCCGGTTCGGTGACGCTATGACGTCAAGTTAATTTCCTGTGATTGGTCATCGGGCTCCTGGAGTCTCATATTACTTGGTAAATTACATCATCATTGTCTGATTAGGGGAATAATTAACATAACGAATGGTTTGCCTCATTAAGGGAAGATCTCAAACCACTGAAATCAAGAATTGCATATTGAAAAAACGCTAAACATTACATGGTGTGCCGCAGGGATCGGTCATTGGCCCTCTGCTTTTCCTAATCTATATAAATGACAAATGCAACTCTTCAAATATTCTTAATATTTTCTTATTTGCAGATAATACAAATTTGCTCCATGCAGATAATAATCTTAAAAATTTGGAGAAAACCTTCAAGTTGAACAGGGAATTAGCAGAAGTGTCTAGATGACTCATTACCAATGAGCTCACAGTAACTAAGATAAGTAAATCTGATTTCGTCATTTTCTGCCCATGTCAAAATGATCAGCATATCAGCTGCAAGCATCAAATGGATCACATCGTTTTAATTAAGAATCATTAAAACTATTTTGCAAATTATTGCAAGACTCCGTCACCATGTCCCTTTTTCTATGCTTTCTAAAGGGCTTATTACATGAGCCGGGCCAGCCTGGTCAGCTGGGCTGGTCAAGTTTGCCGGGATGAGTTTCAGCCCGGTATTACATGAAGTGAGCCAGCCGGGCTTGGGCTAAATTTAGACTATGTCATGTGAAAAAAGATAAGAACAACAAGAAGAAGTGGAGAGACGTTTATCTAGCTAAATTGTTATTGAAATTCACTATTCTACAATTTAAAGAAGCCTCAAGGTTTGCTATCTTATACATCCTTTATTTAAACATAAAAAAAACGACTATTCCGTAGGCTTCCAGGTTGCCTTCTCGGTCGGGTTATGGGCCAGATGTGGGGCAATTATATTTAAAATATATTCATTGACCTCCAGACATAGCTATACAGAGTTAAAAATGCCTGGAGGTCATATTCAGGAAGTACGTACTTAATTAACTTAGAGATAGATTAACCCGCAGCAAAGACAAAACACCGAAACGCTAGATTTCCTCGTCACTCCGGGATGTCCAAATCGAGATCTTTGCTGCGTTGTTGTTAGCAAATCCACACTGGCTTGATATATTTCCTCTTAGTATTGTTTTCAAAAACATTTGTCATCGTTACAAATGATCTCCACGATGCTTCCCAGCTGAAGGAAGTTAAGTTTTTACAGTATCGTCGATGGGTATACCCAAGAGAAAATTAAGGAGACCCAGGAGCCCATGGGAGATCTCATTTTCTCTTGGTATATGGAAGAAATGAGCTAGAGTCAAGTAAGATTCTCTGCTTTTTGGTAAAACGCAGATTTGCATTGAGCCAAACGTCGGCCGTTTGCCGTAAATGCGAATGCTAAATCCCAAAATTGTAAAACTGCTTACGGGGGCTGTTTGTCGAATGTCCCGAAAATTTAGGCCTTTTCGGGCGTCGTAATTCCCACGGTATCTCAAGAACGGAAAGGTTTTAAGACGGAATCCACCAGAAGTTCGAGTAACAAGTGAACAAAAACCAAAAACCTTGTACCAAGATTATAAACATCGTATTGCAAACTTCTGTACGACTGTTTTAAATATCTTCTCAAGAAAAATCATTTCTAGCAACACCAAACGTCAAAAACAACTGTTGAACTTCGTAAGAAACACTTGAAAGCACTGGTGAAATGAAACTGAGGATGAAATTTACCTGTGTTTGCACAATTTCTCTGAACGTTGAAATTATATTTTTCCCGTTCCCATGGGAAATTGTTTTCGGTGTTATTTCAGGCAAATATTTATATCTTTAGCTTTCAGGAAATGTAAAAAGGACTGTAAAATACTTGAAATTATTCTGGTACAAGATTTTTGTCCACTAAAAACTGAAATTGCTCGATTTTCTATCGGATTTCGTCTTAAATCGTCAAACTTCACACTTATTCTCCTTTTTGTTATCTTGCAAACATGATGAAAGATCAGCTTTCCAAAAAGTAGCGGATGGCTGTTTTGCAAATGGCTTTTCGTGCCCAAGCAAAACCTCCCGTTTCCCGTACCTTGTTCTCGCACTTCCCGAAGCTTTATCTCCCGGCTCCCGCCCTTTTCAGTCCTGCGCCTGTCCCCTATAAATTACGAGGCTCAAAACACATCTTGGTCATTTAGCTACCTAATTCTTAAGTGACGACGGTCTTAATTGTTCCAACTTGCAGTTCTGAATTGTCTCGTATTCTGATACTGATACGCGTGTCCTGGGGCGGATGCAGGTTTTTACAAAATGGGGTCCGATCTGTTGGGGACCCGGTTGCGCGAAATTTTGGAAATTTTGGAACTTTTAGTCCTCGGAAACGCGTTTTCAGTAATCAGTCCGGAGTTTGTTGGGATCATAAAGTTATTAAAATATGGAAGTGGGATATGACGAACTTGCAGCGAAATGTCACCAAGTAGAGAAATCTTTAGTCCGTTCTGATTCGCGGTCATAAGGAGCAAGCTTCCAAGAAGGTGTTCCATGCATGGACTCGGACCTTTCACTACCGCACCGAAAAATGCTAAGACCTGCTAAAATGGTCTTTTTATGACCAAGTCGCGTCGCTTCGCTCGTCTTGCAGTAGTTACGCGACAGCCGATTGACATTTTCATGACCTATGACGCAACCATCGTGAAAGGGTTTACAATTTCACCCGTAGTAAGCCTGTTTTTCAGCCCAAGCGCGAATTTTTATTTGCTTGATTGCTAATGGAAGTCAAATATCATTTGGGTTCTTGTTTTTTTTTTTTTAAGGTATTGTAACGCATTAATAAATGACAACAAAAGGGAATTTGCATCTCTCTTGTCCTTCCCGCCCTCTTTAAACTTTCGCATCCCGCCCTTTCCTCTCCCGACTCCGTTACCCTTCCTGCCCCTATTCTCCGGGGCTCCCGCCCCTCTATCCCCCTCTACAGAGATGGCCTTTGATTTTTCAACAATATGTCGCTTTAATCTAACCCAAAATCATTCAGATAGTCAAAAGTTCATATTTATGACCCATTTCCTTCGCTTTTGTGTTTGTCCGACTGCTGGCAGCAGTATGATTTGCAATAATACAGGTTCACGGTAAGACGATGGCACAATTTAGCGCAAGTATTTGTCTTTGTTTAGAATTTGAAATTTGACTTCAATCTTTTAAGCTTAAGTGGATTTGGAACCTCTTTTTAACCGAGGAAATTTCTGTTTGATGCAGAAACAGTTTGTATTCTCAAGACGAGCCTCAACAAGGTTATCACAACGGCTTATTATTCAACTCTCGGCTCGAGGAAAGCCGTCCAGAACCAGATCTTTCTCTTCCCACTCTGGTATACGCAGGGTAGTGTGACCTTTCAAGATTTGATCACCTAGGTAAAATAAAACCCGAGATGAATTTACCTAGGACGATTTTGCCCTAGGTAAATAGGTTTTACCTAGGTAAAAGTCTCAGTGCAGTGTGACCACGGCTATTGACTCGTCTCCCTGAGTTGTCTCCCCCACCTCACGTAAACAGTTGATAGAATTTTTTAAACAAATGAGTGGAAATATATCTCGCCCAGGGTAACTCGGGGGAAGGGTTGTCTCGGGTACCCGAGACCATATAACTGAAAAGGGCTTTAGTGTAAGAGATCAGAATTTGATGAATTCATGAGTCGAAGTCACAGTTTATTAGTTCAGAAACTGTTGACAAAGGAAAAAGAAGACATTTTATTTCATGAACACTAATGAAATACCAAGTGAGCTTTCGCGTGAAAACATGATATCTTCACACGTGAAAAGATCACTGTTTCTTTGGTTACATACGGAAATTGCGCCTTTCGTGAAATGATTTAGTATTTCATTGGTGTTTACTTAAAATATTTTTTAACACTCGAAGAGAAATTTCGTATCTCCAAGTGGCCATGTAATATCCTCTATATATCGTAAATATACATCTAACATATGTATTTATCAGATCACGGTTCATTTTTATCCTAAAAACGACAGACCGAGATTAACTATGAATGGCGATGAAATTTCGTACAGTTCTTTACATGAGACTCACACGAATCGATCCCTGTGAAATCTTGCACTTGTATATGATTGACTGTCTAGAATAGGCTTCCAAAACTGCAAAGAGTGCATACATAAATTGTCCTATCTTTAATACTTGTCGAAACCGCCTGCATACACGCATTGTCCACGTTTCCCATGGGCTATCACATTTAAAATCAAAGAATTATTCTCATGGTCTTCCTTTATAATCAATATATTTTGTATAATTTTCCTAATGGCCGAAACATTTTTGATTTTTTACCGAACTCGTTATATCAATAATTGTGCTTGCCACGTCGTATTTTTAGATTCGTTAAAGCGAGAATGCTATTCTAAATAAATGACAAAAACTGGCCAGATGATTCCGTGACGATTATTCACGAGGCTCGCCATCCAAATGGCGATTAGCTTAATTTTCTCGCCGTGGAAAGGTCTCATCCTTGCTTTGAAAGGTTTCACCACGGCCTTGCGTCTCTCATAGCTTATGAGTTGTGTAGCATGCCTTAATCAGAAAGCCTTGCAACTTACAAGTGACGTTTCCGCCAAGCCAGGTCCAGAAATAGGCGATGTAGTCCAACAAGGTCAATACAGTAAAGGTTAACTCTGAAAATGGGAGATGGTTGTCTCGTTGTCATCCTAAAACAACGGCATAGGACAATCACGTTTCCCCCGACCGACAATAGAAACACAGCGCAGTAAAAAAAAAGATAAAAGATACGTGATCAAGAAAAGATGCCATTGTCATCGATTTAGTGTCTGAGCTTTGCCAATACTTGATCACCTCAAATTAAAAACGTCGGTCCGATAAAACTTCCAAAGAGTTCAAATGGAGCTGAAGAACGACTTCCGTAACCGTTGCAAGTGATGTTCGGAACTGAATGAATTTTAAACAAAGAAGACCGAGATAGTGTACTCTTTTCTTATCTAATAAAGTGAAAATAATATGCAATATGTCTTTCTGCAATCCCACACAAGCACACTGACGCACCTAGAGTATTTGTGGGAAGAAAAGCCGACCAATCAACTCGGAGGAGCGGGGCATTAGAGGTCACTGAGTGTTTATCACGTTAGATGCCAGTAAAATCACATAAGAAAAACCAAAACCTTTCAGTTAGTACTGGCTGTTGGCAATTCACTTTAGAAATATCCTGTGGATTGACAGCCAAGTCGGTTAGTTCTTTCCGCTCACAAAGGGTCTGCAGGTGGACTCTAATTTGTGCTTGAGCTTCGTCACGAGATACAACAATAAAATAATATTGTTAACGTACGCTTTCACAAACCTTTCAATATTTTCCATTTTTTACCTAACAATAGTAATTATTAAATTCTCAACCTCGGATAATGCATTTTGCGTGCTCTGCTCTGCCAGCTTGACTGGCAAAGTTAATAAAATAAAATAAAATAAGTACGCGAAAAGGCAAGAATTGTTTTTGAGATGAGCCTACGTCTGCCTGACCACAAGGTATTACACAACATCGCATCTTCATCAAATTTTCTCGAATCGCTCGCATTTTCTCGCTTTTTTCGCTCGTATTTCGTACTTCCAAATTTTTGGAGTTTACCGTCTCATATCCAACAAGCGCAAATGGTATAATTGTTAATTAATGTCGCCTACCCACCAAGGCGAGCCAACACGCCTCCCCGAGTTGTCTTGCCCACCTCACGTTAACGATTCATAGAATTTTTTAAACAAATGAGTGGAAAATATCACCCCTAGGGTTACTCGGGGTGAGAGTTGTCTCAGATACCCGAGCCCATACGAACAGGGCCTTAGTGTAAGCGATCAGAATTTGATGATTTCATGAGTCAAAGTCACCCGCACGGTTTTATATTAGTTCAGAAACTCTTGACAAAACAAAAAGATAATATTAAATCTTAAATATACATGTAAGATATGCATTTATCAGATCAGGTTTCATGGTTATCCTAAAAACGACGGACCGAGACTCTAACTATGAGTTGCGATGAAACTTCGTCTTCCCCTCAGCACACCTGTAATTTCTAAACTCAGTTACATCCACGTAGTAGTGACTTCGTTGGCTAAGATCTCCTTGTTTTCAAAGCTGCTATCCGTGACATTCAAATGTTTATAAAGCCATAAAAATCAATTAAAAACATCTATTTTACTCTTTGCCACCTGTCTCATGCATTTTCTCTACATGAGACTCACACAAATCGATCCCAGTAAAAGCTTATCTAGAGTCGGCTTCCAAAAGTGCAAAGAGTGCATACATAAATTTCCTATCTCACTTGTCGAAACCAGCTGCATACACGCATTGTCCACGCATTCTGTCTCTCTTTCTTTTTTTCTTTTTTCCTAGTGGCCGGAACATTTTTGCTTTTTTACCGAACTCGTTATATCAATAAATGTGCTTGTCACGTCGTTCTTTTTAGATTCGTTAAAGCGAGAATGTTATTCTAAATAAATGACAAAAACTGGCGAGATGACTCAGCGACGATTATTTACCGCAACTGTCTTGGCACATATCTGAAAACGGCTGCACTTGAAAAAACGTTGAAGAGATGCTTTCATGTTCTCCCCATAAATGCCGTATAGAAGTGGATCCACAACCGTGTTTAGGATGACAAGGAGTTGGCAACCTACCCAGGCATATCCTCTCCTTTCACCGACGTGAAAGTAAATCAATGTTCGGAAAACAATAAAAGGAGCCCAACAGATTGCAAACGCAACGGAAAAGGCTGACAGAGTTTTTGCCACCTCGCGATGGCAGTTCGTTGGCGCAGTTGTGAAATTGTTTCTTGTTGATAACGCCGCCCTTGAGCGTAAAGTTACAAATATGGTACTTTGAGCGTAGATCATGTACGCTAAAGGAACTATGAAAACACAGACTCCGTGAATACTGTAGTACACCTGTTTTCCTAAATCTCCGATAGAACTGTTCGTGCAAAATAATAAACCACTTGCGTGGATTTCAACATTGTAGGCGTATAGCAAAGGGGACCCAGTCACGAAGCTCGCCATCCAAATGGCGATTAGCTTTCTTTTCTCGCCGTGGAAAGGTCTCATCCTTGCTGTGAAAGGCTTTATCACGGCCTTGCGTCTCTCATAGCTTATGACTACAAGAGTCATTATTGAAGTTGTGTAGCATGCCTCAATCAGAAAGCCTTGCAACTTACAAGTAACGTTTCCGCCAAGCCAGGTCCACAAATAGGCGATAAAGTCCAACAAGGTCAATACAGTGAAGGTTAAATCTGAAAAGGCTAAATTTGCGATGAACCATCGGATGGGAGATGGCTGTCTTTTTGTAGTCCAATAACAACGGCATAGGACAATCACGTTTCCCACGACCGACGATAGAAACAGAGCACAGTAAAAAAAGATGAAAGATACGTAAAGAAAAGATGCCATTGTCATCGACTTAGTGTCTGAGCTTTGCCAATACTTGATCACCTCAAAAAAAGTCGGACCGATCCAAACTTCGAATTCCAAAGTGCTAAAATGGAGCTGAAGAACTACTTCCTTAACAGTTGCAAGTGATTTCGGAACTGAATGAATTTTAAACAGCGAAGACCGAGATAGTGCACCCTTTTGTTTTCTAATAAAATGCAAATAACTGCAATCTCACACACGCACACGGCCGACGTACGCACCTATTTTTAGGAACAAAGCCGACTTATCACTTCGGAGGAGCAAGGCCTTAGAGGTCACTGTTTATCAACGTTATCTTTCAATGAGATCACATAAGAAAACTTAGGCTTGCACTTAGCCACGAGATATAAATATAAAAATAATTTTGTTAACGAACGCTTTCATGAACCTTTCAATATTAATTTACTATTTTTATCTAATAATAGTAATTAATACCAGCCTTCTTTACTACCCGTTTTTTTCATGGTGATCTCGATTCAAATGCGTTCTACATCGTCTTCTATTTCCATATTTTTCTCTTTGAAAGCATCAACTTATTAAAGTTTCCTTGTTTAGCTGTTTCTTAAAAGGTGAAATGCCCTAATTGGCCCGTGTGGAGTCGTCAATTATTTCCCGGAGGAAATATTAGGTCTTTAGCGGCACAGTGACGTGATCTCATTTGAAACTAACGATTTTTGAAAGGCGTAAGTAGCTTGAGGCTACACTTTTTCGTTACACGAGGAGTTGATACCCGCCCAAGATGTTGTTCTCTTGTAATTTACTTTTTCAACCCAAATAACGGATACCGAATGGAATTTTTCTCATTCAACGTGTTTCCATATAACACTGTTATGGGTCCTTTGTCTCTGAAAATGGGTATAATACTTATTTAATAAAATACAATTCCGGAGGCTGGAAACTCATGCCTCAAGCAGTCGTGTTTACTAGTTGACGTTTCTCCGCCAAAAAGCACAGGAAAGTGTTACGCTTTTGTGGAAACAAAGGGGTCAAATTCAGTTTATCATTGCTACGAAAATTCAATGTAACAGTTCACTCAAGAACTATTGAATTATTGCCCAAGGGTTCCTAAGTCAGCGTTCTGTCAAGAGAAAATGAGGGAGAGAGGGAGAGAAGGAACGATGGCTGGGACATGTGAATTTCACAAAAGTTATTTTTAGATCGAAGTCTGTTTCCCGAGCCGTCCACGATTATAAAGTAAAGGATAAGGTCATACGAATTTATCTGGCAGTTGTGTAATAGCTTTTGGAGTCGTATTCTTTATCCAACAACCCATTAGATTTACTAGAAATTGTAGGAATTATGTCCAACTCCAGGATTTGGGGCGAGATAAACTATAGTAATCTCCTTGCTTCTGAAACTCGTTTTCGTCAACAAACCGCAATTCCACTCGGAACGCCATTTTGAATGCTTTGACTTTGCAGACGTCTCGGGAAACAGACTGTGCGTGACATCTAAAACTAACTTAACAAATATTGACATATCCCAAGGGCTAGACTGGGCGACTCGCCGGTCTCTCTTTCTCCTTAATCTTTCTCCTGATTCCGTTGAAGTACGCAGAGTTACCTATATATACATACTTAATCTAAAGAATAAAATACAATTCAATCTAAGATATATATTTGCACTGAATGAAACAGTCCCACAAATCTTCCCGGTTCAAGTGATAAATTTTTCAAATGGTTTAAACTGGGCTTCTGCGCATGCGTGATATCTTATAGGATCATTTTCCATTTCGTAGTCTCTTCAGTAAAAATACTACTCCTTATTACACTAAACTAGACCTGATTTTCTTGAATGCCGTGTATCTAACTTAATTAAATAAAACGAAGGTTTAACAATTGGTTCAAAAGATTTAGAGATTTTACTTGCCTAAGAAGGCAGGGTCCACTGCTCCAGAGAGTTGCACCTCTATAGCTAAAGCTCCTTTTTAGGTAGTTGGTTCTTGGTAAAGGGACATTGTTGCGTTCAGTAAACATAGAGGATAAGTAGTCAGGAGACAGATCATTAAGAGCTTTGAACACCATTAAAGCTACTTGAATTTGACGCTGGCAATCAGATCTTTCCAATCAAGTTGTTGTAACAAGTCCCAGCGTCAGCATCATAGGAGCTGGAAGTCAAAATGCGAGCAGCACGGTTCTGCAGTCTTTGTAATTTTTCTGAGAGCGTTTTCTTGCAATTCCCCCAGACAATACTAAAGTAATCGAAATGGGGTTGTACCAAGGCAATGTATATGTAAATGTAGTATTTCAGGCGAAACAAAAGGTTTAACTGGTTATTCAGTGCAAACAATGATCTAAACACCAAGGCTGCTGCAACTGATGTACAAAATTAACAAAATTCTTTTCTCATCGAACTTAGTTGAGTTTACATATATTCCTACAACTTAGAAACTCCCGGTCAGATTGTTGTATCCAGAAGACGGAAAAGCGAGAAAACATCTGCTCAACAAGTTTATGTTCATTGGTTACAGTAGACAAAAAGTGAGTACATCATCTGAATCCCTTGAACTTTCGATGGATAATGTTCCTATAAAAAAAGTATCCATTTCTAAATCACTTGGGATTCGTATTGATGATAACATGGCATGACATAGTCAACAAACTATGCAAAAAGATTGCTTCCGGCATTGGCGCCATAAGGCGCGAATTTAACTTAAACCTTTTCCCAACTAAGTTCAATACGATTAAAGATTACTCTAGCGATTCTCGGTCAAAAGCTGAAGAAGTGACAATTCTGCCAGCTCTTTTCCGGAGCTTTTAAAGTTTGTCAGATAATTTCTTTCCGATATTACCCCATAAAGGGCTATGGCAGTTAGGCCAATACTTATATGTAATATGAAGTCAAGTTTTTTGTCCTATGATTGGACTAAAATACTTCAAAAGCACAAGACGGGCAGGTATTTTTTTTGCAGATAGCGTCAAGATGTTAAAGAATCAACAATGATTTCCCGCTCTGTGTCATGTCCTTCCTTTTGCAATGAAAAATCCTCAGCAATTTGTTACTCTTGGAAATGTTTACAAATGGTGTGCAATTACAGCTGTGTCACGGTGCTTATATGCGAGTTACATCCAGTTTGCTCTTCACTGCTGTGAGGACCTTCCTGGTCTATTTTACAAAGAACAGAAAAACTATGAACTCGTAAGGCCGACGAAAGCTTGATTGATTTTGAAGTACGCACCTTTTCCTTTCCAAACGTCCGATAACGCCGCGTGTTTTTGAAAAATCGAGAATATAATTTTTTCACATTATCCCCATAAAGTCCATAAAGGACGGGATCTAAAGCCGTGTTTAGAAAAATCAAAAGTTGGCACGCTCTCCATTGATATCCTTCGTCGGCGATGTGAAAATATATTAACTCTCGGAAAATTATGAAAGGTGCCCAGCATACGGTAAATGCAAAACTTAAGGCAGCAAGAGTTTTTGCAACCTTTCGATGGCGATGGACCGACACTGTTGTAAAATCGTTTTTTGTCAGTAGGTTTCTTGAGCTTAATGTAAGAAAAATGCTCTTCTGGGCATATATCATGTATGTTAAAGGAACAATGAAGATGCAGACGGAGTGAATACTGTAGTATACATGTCTGCCCAAATCTCCGAAGGAAAGGTTTGTGCAAAGCAATGATCCCTTTGTTTCCATACTGCGATTAGCTTTCTATAAGTACTGCTAGAAGCGCTCGTTTTGATGCTAAAGGGTGTGATCACAGCCCTTCGTCGCTCATAGGTTATTACTACAAGTGTCATAATTGATGCGGTATAACAAGCTTCAATGAGGAAGCCTTGTAGCTTGGCAACCGTGCTGCCAACCCATTTCCACAACGAATTGATGGCGTCCAATATACTCAACAATGTGAATAATAAACCAGCGAAAGCTAAATTTGCAAGGAACCATGTTATGGAAGATTGGCCACATCTCTTTATCGTCCTATAACAGTCGCATAGAACTATTACGTTTCCTACCACTGATAATATAAACACAATGGAATAGAAAAACATATAAGACACGAGTATTGGTGTTGGATATCCATCGCTGGTCGCCATTTTCTTCGCGACGTGTTTGTGGACGGTAAGTAATTTTCTAGAAACTGTCGTCGCTGTCAGCGAATTATCATGTTAAACGTCAAGATCTTTGTTAGCTCAAGGTAAACACTGTGTAGATCGATTGTTGATTTAGAATCCCTTTTAATAGCAGCTCACGTAGGCACGCAATAAAATTTGGGCCTTTCGCTATTGGAAGAGCGGAACAAAGGCCTTTTGAAAATCACAGAATTAACATGTAACAATCAATAAAATTTCATTTTGAAAAGAACTCAGGGAAATCTATGGTAACAAAACCTTCTCATCAATTATTCATAGCAGGAATTCGGAACGATTAAATTATCTAAGCCGTTTGTAATTTTGCCAACTCTTGCAAAGTTGACCAAACTGCCAGAAGCCTGCACATTTGCAACAAATACTTGCTTTAGTTAGCGATCACTGCAAAAAGTCGGATTGAAAAGGTTTTTGATTTGATTCATTATCGACAGCTAGCAAAGTCAAATCTCATTTACTTGTCTAGACTCTTTTAAAAGCAAATAATGGTGCGTAAAGGGGTCGGTTTGTGCTCCGGCTCCGGTCAATTGTTTTTCCAGTGTATTTAAACTAACCATACAGGGTTCGAATCGCGTTTCATGGTAATGTCGGTTTGACGTAGTTGTGTTTGAAAGATCCATAACTTTGTTGTTAAGGTAATTCCCTTGAAATTGTTCTACTATCAAACTTTTTTTGGAAACTTTGGCATAATTAACATTCATGATATGAACATTAAAAAATGCAATAAAAAATGGAGTCACCGTGCTTGTTTACGCGCCAGCAGGCTCTTAAAATGGGATATTTTTACTGTTTTCGCGTTAAAACTTCGAATCAACTTCATACAGAATTACGTCTTGGTTACTTGAGAGACACAAAATTTTATTTTGAAAATATAAGCAGTATGGCTTCATTTACGCCGTCTTTGATTCTCTGGTTGTGGGAATAGTGCCCTTTTTGGGACAGCAACGTGGTTAGCTTGAAGTCCTCGCCTTGGGTAAAATACACCCAGTACGGAACTGTTTTCCAAAAAATTCATGTTCTACTATCAAACTTTTTTTCTTCTTCAAATATGTTCTTTATTAGACTGTTCTTAGCAAATACCTGAAAAAAAAAATCGGGGGTCACCGTGCTCGTTTGAGAGAAAAGGAGCATTTATTTAGCTATCGGGTTTAGTTTGAGCGAAATCTCTTACGTTTTGTATGCGCACGTGCTCATGACCGCGCGCTAATGACGCGAAAGTCGTGCGCAGTAGGGATTACCTTAAAGGAAATTTATTGCCCAGAGGAAATAAATGGATTTATGCTTAGTGTGACATGTTTTGTTAGTTATTTCCCATGTTGCAGTTTGGGCATTCCTGTCATCCGGGATTTTCTGGAGATCATTCACCAGTTGTGCAAGCTAGGCGGAGGCTGATTCAACAGAGTCAAGTCAATTTTCCCTTCCCACCCTCCCTAATTTTACTTTCTTGTGGATGGCGGGTGTCCCCTCACCTTTGCTGGGATCATGTCCTCTATATTTGGGTATTTCCTAGGTTACCATACTGATTTTCAATAAACGGCCTTGCCCATCAGGACTTGGCCAAAATATCGCAAACAAATGTGGTATTATTTGTGTCCCAGCAAACGGCGCGCGCCCAGAGCAATGCCTTGCCAAAAATATCAGTCAGACTGTATTGAGCATGAAGCATAAACTGTAATTCATCGAAATGAGGTTTTAATTCTCACTGTTTCTATTGCTTTCTGGATAGTTACGCGATATTTTCCCACATTTAAAAGTGACACGAAGATGCGCCTTGTGTGAAAAGTGTATAACCCAATGCAGACGAAAAAAAACCTTGTTTCCTTGAATGAAGCATTCCATAAATCGTTGGCATTCATTCTTTAAGCAAATGTTTTTATCACACTGTCCTTTCTGGTGTCACAAAACGAGGACACTTGGTTAAGGCAATGCGGCATACCTGATTATGCACAAATTAGACGCGCCTAATTCTCGTTCTAAACGGTTTAGGACCAAGACAAAATTACAAGGATTTGTATGGAGTCACTGAAGCATGAAAGGACCAATATCTCTAGATAAACGGAAGAATATCAAACAGTGCTACGAAAAGTTATTGTTTCGGTGCAGTTTCCCATTCAAGCTACAATAATTAGCAGAACATTATTCTCTGCGGAAAACAGCACCACGCATTTATCAAAGCCAATAAGATTCGTTCCAATCGCGCATAGTTAATAATAATAATAGGCGATATTCCGAGTACAGCTCTGAGATAGTGTGTCAACTGTAAGTAAATGTTCCAAAAACAAAAGGCTGAATACGCAATGTTTTTTTTTTCCCCAAAAATCAAGAATGATCATACGATCGAGTATGGTAGAGTTGTTGTATGGAACTATCTTTGTATTACTCTAGTAATAATTGTGGCACTGTAATTAGTCGATGTGAATCTCATTTATTTTCAGTTTTGTTTAGCTATCTACAACTTCTATTGTTTAGTCTTCGTACATCGTTTACACCTGGTGAAAAAGTGTTGAAACGATCCTTTGATATTCTCCCCGTAAATTGAATGCAAGATTGTATCTACGACTGCCACGGTTCACCATCATTAGAAGCTAGAACCCTATCCATTAATATCTTCCTTCAGTAAGATAGAAGTACATGAACATTCGAAGGATGATAAAGGGGGCCCAGAAAATGACCAACGCAACGGTAAAGGCCGCAAGAGTTTTAACAACCTTTCGTTGCCGAACGGAAGACACTGACGTCAGAGCGTCGTGTATTGAAGAGTCATGAATTGAGCGCAGAGTCAGAAAGAAAAGACGCTGAGAATATATGATGTATGTTAGTTGGAATTACGAAAATGCAGACTGCGTGGATACTGTATTAAACTTGCTTCCAACATACTCAAATGGAGCATTCGAGCAGGTAAATGAGCGACTTGCGTCCATATCAGTTTTATAGGCGATCCGATCACGAACCTCGTTATCCAAATTGCGAATAGCTTTCCACGCTCGCCGTCTGAAGCGTCCGTTCTTGCGCCGCTGAAGAGTTTCACGACCGCCTTGCGTCGTTCAAAGGGTTATTATTGAAGCGGTATAGCAGTGGGTGCGGGGAAGTGGTGAGAGCACTCGCCTCCCACCAATGTGGCCCGGGATCGATTCCCAGATACGGCATCATATGTGGGTTGAGTTTGTTGGTTCTCTACTCTGCACTGAGAGGTTTTCTCCGGGTACTCCGGTTTCCCCTCTTCACCAAAACCAACATTTGACTTGATTTGCGTTAATATTAGTTAATTTCAGTTTACATGCAGTTAGTGTCCCCAATTAGTGCTACAGCGCCAGTACGACTAGACAGTTAAATGAAGTTCCTTTCCTTTCCTTTCCTTAGTTTCCTTTTTTCCCTTTGTAATTTGCAAGAAGCGTTTCCTCCAACCCAAGTCCATAAATAGAAATTGCATAGAACCACGACGTTTCCCACGACCGACAGCAAAAAAATCAAAGAGTAAAACGAAACAAAGGCATCGATCATATATTCTTTTGGAAATCAATCGCTTGGCTGGGTTCTTACAAGGCACAAGTAGGTTTTCTTTGATAATCGTCGCTAGATCCCAAGAAGAAGCTGTAGCAGCAATCGCAGTTGTATTAGCCTTTGATGAAATCTTACGTTGGAAAGAAATCAGTAGCTTTCTGTAGTCAGTCCTATTTGGAAATTTACCAAACCACCGCTTTTCTTGACAAGATTTTTCACCTGCTGTTTTAGCATTCATCCTCGATCAGTCACTATTTTTTTCATTTTCATGACAATCAATGACATCTATATGCAACAAGGTTTCTCGAATAAACCTTTGAAAACTTAAGCCAGATTTCTCGGACTGTCAATGTCGGCGAAATGCAGTAATATCTAAAAGGTAAGAGCACAAGTATATTAATTAAAAGTGATTCCAGGTTTAAGTAGTTCAATCATTGGA
>NC_090885.1:66318692-66323692 GCF_036669925.1 Montipora capricornis
AGCGCGAGGGTCATTATTGATGTTGCGTAGCATGCCTCAATCAGATAGCCTTGTAATTTGCAAGAAGCGTTTCCGCCAAGCCAGGTCCATAAATAAGCGATGAAGTCCAACAAGCTCAGCACTGAAAACATCAAGTCAGAGATCGCTAAATTTGCAATAAACCATTTTAGGGGAGATGGTCCTCTCTTTATCTTCCAATAGCAATGGCATAAGACTATTACGTTTCCCATCACCGACAACAGCAATATCGAGGAATAAAACAAAAAAAAGAAACGACTATAGCTAGTGGAAATCCATCGATGATTGCCATTTTCTTCGACTAGCGCTTATCTCCAAGCGATGCTAGAGATTTTTGTCATTTGCCCCCTAGTGTATCCAAACGTTAATATAATGACTTCAACTTGAAATTAAAGGTACGCTGTCTGACTCATCCAATCACGTGGGTATGCAAATCATCTCTTATACGTGATCAAGATTTCCCGATTTTTCTTTTCCGATAAACGATTTTTTTATAAGTCGTGCCATGATTAAGCCAAGCCCTTACTCATTTACTTTTGAAATCTAAATAGTCTATTCATTTCGCGCTAGGAAACCAAATCTTCCAATCGATTTCCTAAAATAGTGATTACGCAAAACGATTTTAAGGTAATACGCTGGTGTATTTCTCCCTGTTTAGACTGGAAGCACTTTCCACTGATTTAAAGCTCTTATTAATGTCAGTCCTTGCTTGGCTGTTGTTGTTTCTAGCCCAGCTGAAAGTCCTGATTTCTTCAGTTTAAACAAACAGTTCTCTTATTCACACTAATGCGTTTTTGTTTGAAACTCGACCTTTTTGGGGGCTTTCGTCTATATTACCCACTAAAACGACGAAAAAAAAAAGCTGATAAAAACAAATGCTAATGTTATTTACCGGGAGAGAGGTCCGTATGGGAAAAATCCATATCCGAGGTCTTGCAAGTTTAGGGCCCTATACTCAAGACCAAGGTCACGGTTTTTTTGCCAAACGGACCGACCAAGAACGGTAAATAACTTTGTAGTTCTGTTTGTTTGCTATTTTCGGCTGGGGAGTGGAAGTAGGCTAGACTTCCACCGCTAACTCGAGTTCGGATTTCGGGAGTGAGCGCTGGTTTATTTCCCGAAACAGCGGCTGGTAATCGAGCCTAGAGTGGAAGAGTCAAAGTGCAAATTTGAAGGAAGAAAGTGGTCGAAGCAATATCCTTTAAAACAAGCTTGAATAGCGGACCACTTTTAAAAGTGGCTTTTTTATGAGGAGTTAACTTTAGCATATTTAATTTTCACTCCTATTAAACATTAAAAAGCCATTAAAGGTCGCTGAAATGACAATCACCTGTCAAACGTCAAAAGTGGATGAATGCACTCTGCAAACAATAGCTAACAATGACAAACGGTCCATCGAACGGTAAAAATCGGCGAACGAATGACGCAAGTGCGATAAAGTTTACTTTTCTCAATGGCTTAAATACAAATTATATCTAAACAATATTCGAGCTTTAACTTGCGCAAGCAAGAAATCATTCTTCAATCAAACAAAATCATTCTTCAATCAAACTTTGTCAAATATGAACGAGACTTAAGAGGTCTTAGGAAGGTATTCGAGAACTAACTGGACGACAGAAAAAGTGCCACAAGTCGATTAATGATGTGAGAGCTAATGAACTCTCTAAAATAGCTAATATTATGAACTTCTATTTTGTATCCTGCGGCCATCGGTTAGCCGCTAGATTACCACATTCCGAAAACCACTTTTCAGATTATGGTACCCCTTGAAACGTCGCTGGCTCTTTTGTATTTCTCCTTGAACCTGAGGCGATCACGGCTGCGATCCCAACTTTTTCCAATAAATCCTAGATCTTAATCTCAAGCGGCTCATCTACGAAAGGCTCAATTCGTAGTTAGTTTCTAAAACAACAATATTTGAGTCACAGTACGGTTTTTACGAGAAGCACTCAACAGAACACGCAATTCTTGATATCATCAGCAAAACTTAAGTGGATTTGGAGAGCAAGGTATATTCATGTGGAGTTTTCATTGACTTAAGCCAAGCGTTTGACACGGTTAATCGGGATCAGAAGCCCATGAGTGGGAGCGAGCAACTCCCATAGTAATCCTATGTCACGGGATTTTTATAGACCAATCTATTTTTGGACTATCTTTGCCGCAAAACAAGAAAGGAGGTTCCGGTTCGGTGACGCTATGACGTCAAGTTAATTTCCTGTGATTGGTCATCGGGCTCCTGCGGGAGTCTCATATTACTTGGTAAATTACATCATCATTGTCTCATTAGGGGAATAATGAATGGTTTGCCTCATTAAGGGAAGATCTCAAACCACTGAAATCAAGAATTGCATATTGGAAAAACACTAAACATTACATGGTGTGTCGCAGGGATCGGTCATTGGCCCTCTGCTTTTCCTAATCTATATAAATGACACATGCAACTCTTCAAATATTCTTAATATTTTCTTATTTGCAGATAATACCAATTTGCTCCATGCAGACAATAATCTTAAAAATTTGGAGAAAACCTTCAAGTTGAACAGGGAATTAGCAGAAGTGTCTAGATGACTCATTACCAACGAGCTCACACTAACTAATATAAGTAAATCTAATTTCGTCATATTCTGCCCATGTCAAAATGATCAACATATCAGCTGCAAGCATCATATGGATCACATCGCTTTAATTAAGAATCATTAAAACTATTTTGCAAATTATTGCAAGACTCCGTCACCATGTCCCTTTTTCTATGCTCTCTAAGGGGCTTATTACATGAGTCGGGGCAGCCTGGTCAGCTGGGCTGGTCAAGTTTCAGCCCGGTATTACATGAAGTGAGCCAGCCGGGCTTGGGCTAGCCTGCGTAGCATGGCGGTTTTTTGTCGAGCCGGGCGCACGAGCGGCGAAGCCGCGAGATTCGCGTGCGAAGCGCGCGAGAACGAGCGGCGAAGCCGCGAGGAAAATAAAAACCGCCTGCCCGGATTCGAGGGGTTTTTGACTGCCGCCTCCTTCACATCATTTTGACACCCGCGGTGACAACTTGTCTGGTTTCAATTTCCCCAGCCAATCATAGACTTGATAGTAATATGAAACTTCGCGAAAGTGTGGCGCGTTTGGCAAGAAATTAAAACAAATCCTCATGCTCTTTCGTCTTTTTCGATGGCTACGAAGGGCGATACGCCGAAAAAGCCTGCCAATGTTCAACGGGCTATTTCAAGCGTCAATGATAATTGTAGATTGTGTTGTTGTCCGCTAAAGATTAAATACGGAGAATTGAAAAAAAAATCGTATATTTCAACGCAAAACCTTTTCAAGGTCTCGAAGCGCGAAGGATGCATACAAGCTTTGACTTTGGCAGAACTCTGTTCACATATTGGACTGGAAATTGAAAAATCAGACACGTTCTCTGATCGAGTATGTCATGCCTGTGGTAGGAAAATACGGAACGCATTTGACTTCCATACCTTCATCGCCTCAAACTTGAAAAGAGAGAAGGATAACTTGGCTGTGATGGAAGTTGATGACCATTCTGGTAGATTCAAGCGGCTTTTGCCAACAACTATTTCATCGCCAGATAGAAGTCCTCAAGTAAGAAAAGGGAAAAAGGCAACTGGACAAAAATCATCAGCGAAAAAATCCTTAAGTTTTAAAGATGTTTCGAGCTCTGTGGTTAACACTGACAGGGATCACAACGAACTCTCTACTTTAAACACAGCGCATGACTCACCTCACGAGGCTGGCGAACGTTTTCTCTCGTATCTAAACGTGGAAGACTTATTTGAAATTTCAAGCACCGAAGCTAAAGAGGGAATTGTTAACCCGGGTGGTCGCGTTGAAACGTTCAGCTCGTTTCATGATAAGACGACATCGATAATAGTAAATCTGTGCAGAAAAAAATGCAAAACGGTTGCGAATTTGACATTCTGCGTGTGATTCGTCGACCACTATCGCCGACACGGCTCGATGTAGAGCACTGGCTTCTTTTAAAGCGGCAAGGAATGCCTTTTCTAACACCGTCTCAGCGGAGCAATAGAGAAATTGAGGTGGACTCTCTCGAACCGCATTCAGTGCTTCCGTCGTAAGTTCCATTGCCGTGCAGTTCAGCGACAACATTTCGGAAATCTTGTCGTCTATAATTCAACGGGGCCATGACAATCACACACGTTTTTGATGAAGAGATTTCTTCTTTGGCAAGGGCGAAGGCAATATAGATCATGCTCTTGCCAAAACCTGTTGGCAAAATTGCCATGACGTCTCTCCCATGAAGAAGATTGTTAATGTCCGTTTCCTGCTCTGGCTTCAAGACAACTGTACTATTTCCCGACGAATATTCAAGAGCAACAACGCTCTAGTTAGTGCTTCTGCCATATTTTGATTTTGTTTGGACGAGAAGATGAAACTCTCCCAAGGGAAATTACCAAAATATTTGATTGACGGGCGAGCATTCTGAACCAATCGGAACGATCCGTACGCTGGCATACGGACCGACTCAAAAAAACCCCCCGTCCGTGCAGGCGGTTTTTCAGTTGCTCCTGCCCCAATCTCCTCGCGGTTTTTCTGCCCTCGCCCGCCTTTATTACTTAGCAACCAAGACCGCCATGCTACGCAGGCTAGGCTTGGGCTAAATTTAGACTATGTCATGTGAAAAAAGATAAGAACGACAAGAAGAAGTGGAGAGACGTTTATCTAGCTAAATTGTTATTGAAATTCACTATTCTACAATTTAAGGAAGCCTCAAGGTTTGCTATCTTATACATCCTTTATTACTGGGTTGCCTATGGGCAAACCCAGTCGAGGTCTGCGTTTAGTTTGTTTGTTTTATTTTTTTTTTTATTTTTATTTTTTTTTTTTTTTTTTTTTTGTGTTTTTTTCCGTGTCGGTAAAAGTCTTGCCTGTCACTCCCCTGGTAAGTGGTGTCTTTGTGGATAGAGCCTTCTGCGAGTATTTTCTTAGGATCGAGAGGGTAGTGGAACTGCGTAGATTTC
>NC_090885.1:66328692-66341192 GCF_036669925.1 Montipora capricornis
CCTTGCGTCTCTCATAGCTTATGACTACAAGAGTCATTATTGAAGTTGTGTAGCATGCCTTAATCAGAAAGCCTTGCAACTTACAAGTGACGTTTCCGCCAAGCCAGGTCCAGAAATAGGCGATGTAGTCCAACAAGGTCAATACAGTAAAGGTTAACTCTGAAAATGGGAGATGGTTGTCTCGTTGTCATCCTAAAACAACGGCATAGGACAATCACGTTTCCCACGACCGACAATAGAAACACAGCGCAGTAAAAAAAAAGATAAAAGATACGTGATCAAGAAAAGATGCCATTGTCATCGATTTAGTGTCTGAGCTTTGCCAATACTTGATCACCTCAAATTAAAAACGTCGGTCCGATAAAACTTCCAAAGAGTTAAAATGGAGCTGAAGAACGACT
This sequence comes from Montipora capricornis, assembly GCF_036669925.1. Classification (NCBI taxonomy): domain Eukaryota; kingdom Metazoa; phylum Cnidaria; class Anthozoa; order Scleractinia; family Acroporidae; genus Montipora; species Montipora capricornis. The sequence goes on from NC_090885.1 coordinate 66,329,094, forward strand.
TCCGTAACCGTTGCAAGTGATGTTCGGAACTGAATGAATTTTAAACAAAGAAGACCGAGATAGTGTACTCTTTTCTTATCTAATAAAGTGAAAATAATATGCAATATATCTTTCTGCAATCCCACACAAGCACACTGACGCACCTAGAGTATTTGTGGGAAGAAAGCCGACCAATCAACTAGGAGGAGCGGGGCATTAGAGGTCACTGTTTATCACGTTAGATGCCAATAAAATCACATAAGAAAAACCAAAACCTTTCAGTTAGTATTGGCTGTTGGCAATTCACTTTAGAAATATCCTGTGGATTGACAGCCAAGTCGGTTAGTTCTTTCCGCTCACAAAGGGTCTGCAGGTGGACTCTAATTTGTGCTTGAGCTTCGTCACGAGATATAACAATAAAATAATTTTGTTAACGTACGCTTTCACAAACCTTTCAATATTTTCCATTTTTTACCTAACAATAGTAATTGTTAAATTGTCAACCTCGGATAATGCATTTCGCGTGCTCTACTCTTCCAGCTTGACTGGCAAAGTTAATAAAATAAAATAAAATAAGTACGCGAAAAGGCAAGAATTGTTTTTGTGATGAGCCTACGTCTGCCTGACCACAAGGTATTACACAACATCGCATCTTCATCAAATTTTCTCGAATCGCTCGCATTTTCTCGCTTTTTTCGCTCGTATTTCGTACTTCCAAATTTTTGGAGTTTACCGTCTCATATCCAACAAGCGCAAATGGAATAATTGTTAATTAATGTCGCCTACCCGCCAAGGCGAGCCAACACGCCTCCCCGAGTTGTCTCGCCCACCTCACGTTAACGATTCATAGAGTTTTTTAAACAAATGAGTGGAAAATATCACCCCTAGGGTTACTCGGGGTGAGAGTTGTCTCAGATACCCGAGCTCATACGAACAGGGCCTTAGTGTAAGCGATCAGAATTTGATGAATTCATGAGTCAAAGTCACCCGCACGGTTTTATATTAGTTCAGAAACTCTTGACAAAACAAAAAGATAATATTAAATCTTAAATATACATGTAAGATATGCATTTATCAGATCAGGTTTCATGGTTATCCTAAAAACGACGGACCGAGACTCTAACTATGAGTCGCGATGAAACTTCGTCTTCCCCTCAGCACACCTGTAATTTCTAAACACAGTTACATCCACGTAGTAGTGACTTCGTTGGCTAAGATCTCCTTGTTTTCAAAGCTGCTATCCGTGAAATTCAAATGTTTATAAAGCCATAAAAATCAATTAACAACATCTATTTTACTCTTTGCCACCTGTCTCATGCATGTTCTCTATATGAGACTCACACGAATCGATCCCAGTAAAAGCTTATCTAGAGTCGGCTTCCAAAAGTGCAAAGAGTGCATACATAAATTTCCTATCTCACTTGTCGAAACCAGCTGCATACACGCATTGTCCACGCATCCTGTCTCTCTTTCTTTTTTTCTTTTTTCCTAGTGGCCGGAACATTTTTGCTTTTTTACCGAACTTGTTATATCAATAAATGTGCTTGTCACGTCGTTCTCTTTAGATTCGTTAAAGCGAGATTGCTATTCTAAATAAATAACAAAAACTTGCGAGATGACTCAGCGACGATTATTTACCGTAACTGTTTTGGCACATATCTGAAAACGGCTGCACTTGAAAAAACGTTGAAGAGATGCTTTCATGTTCTCCCCATAAATGCCGTATAGAAGTGGATCCACAACCGTGTTTAGGATGACAAGGAGTTGGCAACCTACCCAGGCATATCCTCTCATTTTACCGACGTGAAAGTAAACCAATGTTCGGAAAACAATAAAAGGAGCCCAACAGATTGCAAACGCAACGGAAAAGGCTGACAGAGTTTTTGCCACCTCGCGATGGCAGTTCGTTGGCGCAGTTGTGAAATTGTTTCTTGTTGATAACGCCGCCCTTGAGCGTAAAGTTACAAATATGGTACTTTGAGCGTAGATCATGTACGCTAAAGGAACTATGAAAACACAGACTCCGTGAATACTGTAGTACACCTGTTTTCCTAAATCTCCGATAGAACTGTTCGTGCAAAATAATAAACCACTTGCGTGGATTTCAACATTGTAGGCGTATAGCAAAGGGGACCCAGTCACGAAGCTCGCCATCCAAATGGCGATTAGCTTTCTTTTCTCGCCGTGGAAAGGTCTCATCCTTGCTGTGAAAGGCTTTATCACGGCCTTGCGTCTCTCATAGCTTATGACTACAAGAGTCATTATTGAAGTTGTGTAGCATGCCTCAATCAGAAAGCCTTGCAACTTGCAAGTAACGTTTCCGCCAAGCCAGGTCCAGACATAGGCGATGAAGTCCAACAAGGTCAATACAGTGTAGGTTAAATCTGAAAAGGCTAAATTTGCGATGAACCATCGGATGGGAGATGGGTGTCTTTTTGTAGTCCAATAACAACGGCATAGGACAATCACGTTTCCCACGACCGACGATAGAAACACAGCACAGTAAAAAAAGATGAAAGATACGTAAAGAAAAGATGCCATTGTCATCGACTTAGTGTCTGAGCTTTGCCAATACTTGATCACCTCAAAAAAAGTCGGACCGATCCAAACTTCGAATTCCAAAGTGCTAAAATGTAGCTGAAGAACGACTTCCTTAACAGTTGCAAGTGATTTCGGAACTGAATGAATTTTAAACAACGAAGACCGAGATAGTGCACACTTTTGTTTTCTAATAAAATGCAAATAACTGCAATCTCACACACGCACATGGCCGACGCACGCACCTATTTTTAAAAACAAAGCCGACCTATCACTTCGGAGGAGCAAGGCCTTAGAGGTCACTGTTTATCAACGTTATCTTCCAATGAGATTACATAAGAAAACTTAGACTTGCATGCGCACTTAGTCACGAGATATAAATATAAAAATAATTTTGTTAACGAACGCTTTCATGAACCTTTCAATATTAATTTACTATTTTTATCTAATAATAGTAATTAATACCAGCCTTCTTTACTTCCCTTTTTTTTCATGGTGATCTCGATTCAAATGCGTTTGTTCTACATCTTCGTCTATTTCCATATTTTTCTCTTTGAAAGCATCAACTTATTAATTAGTTTCCTTGTTTAGCTGTTTCTTAAAAGGTGAAATGCCCTAATTGGCCCTTGTGGAGTCGTCAACTATTTCCCGGAGGAAATATTAGGTCTTTAGCGGCACAGTGACGTGATCTCATTTGAAACTAACGATTTTTGATACAATTAAAGGCGTAAGTAGCTTGAGGCTACACTTTTTCGGGGACCCGGTTGCGGGAAATTTTGGAAATTTTGGAACTTTTAGTCCTCGGAAACGCGTTTTCAGTAATCAGTCCGGAGTTTGTTGGGATCATAAAGTTATTAAAATACGGAAGTGGGATATGACGAACTTGCGGCGAAATGTCACCAAGTAGAGAAATCTTTAGTCCGTTCTGATTTACGGTCATAAGGAGCAAGCTTCCAAGAAGGTGTTCCATGCATGGACTCGGACCTTTCACTACCGCACCGAAAAATGCTAAGACCTACTAAAATGGTCTTTCGACGACATTTTTATGACTAAGTCGCGTCGCTTCGCTCGTCTTGCAGTAGTTACGCGACAGCCGATTGACATTTTCATGATCTATGACGCAACCATCGTGAAAGGGTTACAATTTCACCGGTAGTAAGCCTGTTTTTCAGCCCAAGCGCGAATTTTTATTTGCTTGATTGCTAATGGAAGTCAGATATCATTTGGGTTCTTGTGTTTCTTTTAAGGTATTGTAACGCATTAATAAATGACAACAAGTGGGAATTTGCATCTCTCTTCTCCTTCCCGCCCTCTTAGAACTTTCGCATCCCGCCCTTTCCTCTCCTGATTCCCGTACCCCTCCTGCCCCTATTCTCCGGGGCTCCCGCCCTTCTCTCCCCCTCTACAGAGATGGCTTTTGATTTTTCAACAATATGTCGCTTTATTCTAACCAAAAGTCATTCAGATAGTCAAAAGTTCATATTTATGACCCATTTTCTTCGCTTTTGTGTTTGTCAGCAGTATGATTTGCAATAATGCAGGTTCACGGTAAGACGATAGCACAATTTAGCGCAAGTATTTGTTTTTGTTTAGAATTTGAAATATGACTTCAATCTTTTAAGCTTAGGTGGATTTGGAACCTCTTTTTAACCGAGGAATCTTTTTGATGCACAAACAGTTTGTATTCTCAAGACGAGCCTCAACAAGGTTATCACAACGGCTTATTATTCAACTCTCGGCTCGAGGAAAGCCGTCCAGAACCAGATCTTTCTCTTCCCACTCTGGCATACGCAGGGTAGTGTGACCTTTCAAGATTTGATCACCTAGGTAAAATAAAACCCGAGATGAATTTACTTAGGACGATTTTGCCCTAGGTAAATAGGTAAAGAGGTTTTACCTAGGTAAAAGTCTCAGTGCAGTGTGACCACGGCTATTGACTCGTCTCCCTGAGTTGTCTCGCCCACCTCACGTAACCGGTTGATAGATTTTTTTAAACAAATGAGCGAAAAAAATATCTTGCCCAGGGTAATCGGGGGAAGGGTTGTCTCGGGTACTCGAAACCATATAACTGAAAAGGGCTTTAGTGTAAGCGATCAGAATTTGATGAATTCGTGAGTCGAAGTCACAGTTTATCAGTTCAGAAACTGCTGACAAAGGAAAAAGAAGACATTTTATTACACGAACACTAATCAAATACCAAGTGAGCTTTCGCGTGAAAACATGATATCTTCACTCGTGAAAAGATCACTGTTTCTTTGGTTACATACGGAAATTGCGCCTTTCGTGAAATGATTTAGTATTTCATTGGTGTTTACTTAAAATATTTTTTAACACTTGAAGAGAAATTTCGTATCTCCAAGTGGCCATGTAATATCCTCTATATATCGTAAATATACATCTAACATATGTATTTATCAGATCACGGTTCATTTTTATCCTAAAAACGACAGACCGAGATTAACTATGAGTGGCGATGAAATTTCGTACAGTTCTTTACATGAGACTCACACGAATCGATCCCTGTGAAATCTTGCACTTGTATATGATTGACTGTCTAGAATCGGCTTCCAAAACTGCAAAGAGTGCATACATAAAATAAATTGTCCTATCTTTAATACTTGTCGAAACCGCCTGCATACACGCATTGTCCACGTTTCCCATGGGCTATCACATTTAAAATCAAAGAATTATTCTCATGGTCTTCCTTTATAATCAATATATTTTGTATAATTTTCCTAATGGCCGAAACATTTTTGATTTTTTACCGAACTCGTTATATCAATAATTGTGCTTGCCACGTCGTATTTTTAGATTCGTTAAAGCGAGAATGTTATTCTTAATAAATAACAAAAACTGGCCAGATGACTCCGTGACGATTATTCACGAAGCTCGCCATCCAAATGGCGATTAGCTTAATTTTCTCGCCGTGGAAAGGTCTCATCCTTGCTTTGAAAGGTTTCACCACGGCCTTGCGTCTCTCATAGCTTATGACTACAAGAGTCATTATTGAAGTTGTGTAGCATGCCTTAATCAGAAAGCCTTGCAACTTACAAGTGACGTTTCCGCCAAGCCAGGTCCAGAAATAGGCGATGTAGTCCAACAAGGTCAATACAGTAAAGGTTAACTCTGAAAATGGGAGATGGTCGTCTCGTTGTCATCCTAAAACAACGGCATAGGACAATCACGTATCCCACGACCGACAATAGAAACACAGCGCAGTAAATAAAAGATAAAAGATACGTGATCAAGAAAAGATGCCATTGTCATCGATTTAGTGTCTGAGCTTTGCCAATACTTGATCACCTCAAATTAAAAACGTCGGTCCGATAAAACTTCCAAAGAGTTAAAATGGAGCTGAAGAACGACTTCCGTAACCGTTGCAAGTGATGTTCGGAACTGAATGAATTTTAAACAAAGAAGACCGAGATAGTGTACTCTTTTCTTATCTAATAAAGTGAAAATAATATGCAATATGTCTTTCTGCAATCCCACACAAGCACACTGACGCACCTAGAGTATTTGTGGGAAGAAAGCCGACCAATCAACTCGGAGGAGCGGGGCATTAGAGGTCACTGTTTATCACGTTAGATGCCAGTAAAATCACATAAGAAAAACCAAAACCTTTCAGTTAGTACTGGCTGTTGGCAATTCACTTTAGAAATATCCTGTGGATTGACAGCCAAGTCGGTTAGTTCTTTCCGCTCACAAAGGGTCTGCAGGTGGACTCTAATTTGTGCTTGAGCTTCGTTACGAGATATAACAATAGAATAATTTTGTTAACGTACGCTTTCACAAACCTTTCAATATTTTCTATTTTTTACCTAACAATAGTAAGTGTAACATTCTCAACCTCGGATAATGCATTTCGCGTGCTCTCCTCTGCCAGCTTGACTGGCAAAGTTAATAAAATAAAATAAAATAAGTACGCGAAAAGGCAAGAATTGTTTTTGTGATGAGCCTACGTCTGCCTGACCACAAGGTATTACACAACATCGCATCTTCATCAAATTTTCTCGAATCGCTCGCATTTTCTCGCTTTTTTCGCTCGTATTTCGTACTTCCAAATTTTTGGAGTTTACCGTCTCATATCCAACAAGCGCAAATGGTATAATTGTTAATTAATGTCGCCTACCCGCCAAGGCGAGCCAACACGCCTCCCCGAGTTGTCTCGCCCACCTCACGTTAACGATTCATAGAATTTTTTAAACAAATGAGTGGAAAATATCACCCCTAGGGTTACTCGGGGTGAGAGTTGTCTCAGATACCCGAGCCCATACGAACAGGGCCTTAGTGTGAATTTTTGATGAATTCATGAGTCAAAGTCACCCGCACGGTTTTATATTAGTTCAGAAACTCTTGACAAAACAAAAAGATAATATTAAATCTTAAATATACATGTAAGATATGCATTTATCAGATCAGGTTTCATGGTTATCCTAAAAACGACGGACCGAGACTCTAACTATGAGTCGCGATGAAACTTCGTCTTCCCCTCAGCACACCTGTAATTTCTAAACACAGTTACATCCACGTAGTAGTGACTTCGTTGGCTAAGATCTCCTTGTTTTCAAAGCTGCTATTTGTGACATTCGAATGTTTATAAAGCCATAAAAATCAATTAACAACATCTATTTTACTCTTTGTCACCTATCTCATGCATGTTCTCTACATGAGACTCACACGAATCGATCCCAGTAAAAGCTTATCTAGAGTCGGCTTCCAAAAGTGCAGAGAGTGCATACATAAATTTCCTATCTCACTTGTCGAAACCAGCTGCATACACGCATTGTCCACGCATCCTGTCTCTCTTTCTTTTTTTCTTTTTCCTAGTGGCCGGAACATTTTTGCTTTTTTACCGAACTCGTTATATCAATAAATGTGCTTGTCACGTCGTTCTTTTTAGATTCGTTAAAGCGAGGATGCTATTCTAAATAAATAACAAAAACCGGCGAGATGACTCAGCGACGATTATTTACCGTAACTGTTTTGGCACATATCTGAAAACGGTTGCACTTGAAAAAACGTTGAAGAGATGCTTTCATGTTCTCCCCATAAATGCCGTATAGAAGTGGATCCACAACCGTGTTTAGGATGACAAGGAGTTGGCAACCTACCCAGGCATATCCTCTCATTTTACCGACGTGAAAGTAAACCAATGTTCGGAAAACAATAAAAGGAGCCCAACAGACTGCAAACGCAACGGAAAAGGCTGACAGAGTTTTTGCCACCTTGCGATGGCAGTTTGTTGGCGCAGTTGTGAAATTATTTCTTGTTGATAACGCCGCCCTTGAGCGTAAAGTTACAAATATGGTACTTTGAGCGTAGATCATGTACGCTAAAGGAACTATGAAAACACAGACTCCGTGAATACTGTAGTACACCTATTTTCCTAAATCTCCGATAGAACTGTTCGTGCAAAACAATAAACCACTTGCGTGGATTTCAACATTGTAGGCGTATAGCAAAGGGGACCCAGTCACGAAGCTCGCCATCCAAATGGCGATTAAGTTCTTTTCTCGCCGTGGAAAGGTCTTATCCTTGCTGTGAAAGGCTTTATCACGGCCTTGCGTCTCTCATAGCTTATGACTACAAGAGTCATTATTGAAGTTGTGTAGCATGCCTCAATCAGAAAGCCTTGCAACTTGCAAGTAACGTTTCCGCCAAGCCAGGTCCAGACATAGGCGATGAAGTCCAACAAGGTCAATACAGTGTAGGTTAAATCTGAAAAGGCTAAATTTGCGATGAACCATCGGATGGGAGATGGGTGTCTTTTTGTAGTCCAATAACAACGGCATAGGACAATCACGTTTCCCACGACCGACAATAGAAACACAGCACAGTAAAAAAAGATGAAAGATACGTAAAGAAAAGATGACATTGTCATCGACTTAGTGTCTTAGCTTTGCCAATACTTGATCACCTCAAAAAAAGGTCGGACCGATTCAAACTTCAAATTCCAAAGTGCTAAAATGGAGCTGAAGAACGACTTCCTTAACAGTTGAAAGAGATTTCGGAACTGAATGAATTTTAAACAACTAAGACCGAGATAGTGCACACTTTTGTTTTCTAATAAAATGCAAATAACTGCAATCTCACACACGCACATGGCCGACGCACGCACCTATTTTTAAAAACAAAGCCGACCTATCACTTCGGAGGAGCAAGGCCTTAGAGGTCACTGTTTATCAACGTTATCTTCCAATGAGATCACATAAGAAAACTTAGGCTTGCATGCGCACTTAGTCACGAGATATAAATATAAAAATAATTTTGTTAACGAACGCTTTCATGAACCTTTCAATATTAATTTACTATTTTTATCAAATAATAGTAATTAATACCAGCCTGCTTTACTTCCCTTTTTTTCATGGTGATCTCGATTCAAATGCGTTTGTTCTACATCTTCGTCTATTTCCATATTTTTCTCTTTGAAAGCATCAACTTATTACTGGGTTGCCTATGGGCAAACCCAGTCGAGGTCTACGTTTAGTTTGTTTGTTTTCTTTTTTTTTTACTGGGTTGCCTTATAAGGCAAACCCAGTCGAGGTCTACGTTTAGTTTGTTTGTTTTCTTTTTTTTTTTTTTTTTCGTTTTTTTTTTTTTTTTTTTTTCCGTGTCGGTAAAAGTCTTGCCTGTCACTCCCCTGGTAAGTAGTGTCTTTGTGTATAGAGCCTTCTGCGCGTATTTTCTTAGGATCGAGAGGGTAGTGGAACTGCGTAGATTTCTCTTGTGGACACAGTAGAATCATTAACTTAGCCTGCAATGGCGTCGAAAGTCATGCAACGCGAATGGCGTTTTAGTGGATCCTTAAACAAAATATACCCTTATGGAGCTCAATAATGGAAAGTCAGTTGGATAAACTAGGCATGAATCTCAAAAGCGACGAGTACTGGAGTTCGACAACAATCTATCGCCCGTCGAGACGAAATCAAAGTGAGCAGTATTTACCTGAAGTACATGGTAATTTGACACAATTGAGTTTCTTGTCTTCACGCACGCAATCAAATAGGAAGAGGTTTTCGCCTCTAAGAGCAAATATGTTGTTTGTTTCAATAAAATTTTCGCTGGAAAAGGATTCTGTGGTATTTTCTGCCTTTGTGAATTATAATATCATGTTGTGTATTGAATTTTCGAGCTTAAGGTTCAAATGTGATATGGGAGAAGTTTTTTAGTATTGCTCTGTAAGCAGGAAGGGTTCACAGGCCTGTTGGAAGCGTGCTTGAGTTTCAACAAAATGAGCCCCAAAATCAGTGAAAACTTGTGACGCAGATGAATAATAAAGTAGCTGCTATTTCCAAAATGATGGAATTACCTGGTGATAAATCACGTCGTACACGTCTTGGAGAGTAAATTTTGACTTTGCATAAACAAGAGTTGGGCGATTGTGATCTTTGTTTTGACTTCGCTCATTTCATTGTCAAACTTTATCACACTTGACAGAAAAAGAAACTTACAAAAACCCGGTATCTTGGGCATATGAATTACGGGGTGGTGACTTCTTTGCCTAAAAGCAACTCACTTAACGAAACTGTCCTTTTTCAAACAACAACAAGGATTCAAACAGCTTCAATTCTTACAGAGTTCGATAAAACATGCGGTGGGGCAACCAAAGCGATGGGAGCTGTGTTGGGGTTTCAGTGTGAAAGTACAAACGGCTACTAACACTCTTATAACTCTTTTTTCATTATTATTTTATTAACCCTCAGTCTGCATTTTATCCCTGGTCTGCAGTCTGCAGTCTGCGTTTTACACTGACCGGTTATTTGAGTGGTTTTTGGCAACAGAGGTTAATTATTCGTAATGCGATCGCTTCCGTTGCCGTTAGCAATGGGTCGCAAATTTGACACTTTTATCGCATTATCACATTACGCATTGAACCACGTTATCTATTATTCCTAAAAATCTAAAAATATTCGTGCCTTATCAGTTTTCGGTCGAATTTATGTCCAAGAAGGCAGATAAATTGCAGAAAATATTAGTTTTGCATCCAAAAATTCGTAATCAACGCTAAAATGACCAAATTTTGCCTAGAAAACATATTTTACTGTTATTTTTCTTAAATTTTTTCGTTCAACTTTCGCTTTTATAAAATGTTTCAGTTTTCTGTAAATAAGTTATATGCTGTTGGAAAGCTTATTTTCTTAGCTTTAAAATGATGTACTTTTTCCCCCTAACTTAAATATTTTTTGAGAAAAAAAAAACATTTTTTGGCGATGGCTGATTTACCGCGGTTTTCTCGCGGTTGGGAAAGTAGGAAGAAGAGTTAGGCCAGTAGCCAGGTTTTTAACCTCAGAAAAGGATCTGTTTCGTCGTACGAACGTGTGAGGACCTGTTAATTACCTTTTGGTTAGTTTTTGCAAGCCCGGGGGGGGGGGGGGGTACTCCCATATGAAACAGACGGGGATGCTCGTCGTCTCGCTTAGGGGTGTAAATTTTGGATTTTGGTCTCGCTTAGGGTGTTTCGGGCAAAGCGCCAATATTTTAAGCCGCCAAGGTCAAAATTTGCTTAAGTCACGCCCAGATTGGTCTCCTTTAGGAGTCACAAAAAGCTTGAGCCACGCCCAGATGGTCTCCTTCAGGGGTTAAATTTAAAATTTCCGACTAGCATCCCCGTGTGTTCCATATGGGAGTCCCCCCCCCCCTTCCGGGGCTGCACGTACCACAGGCAACCCAGTGTACCCTCACGGAGGGTCTAGTTTTTTTTTGTTTCTTTGTTTTTTTTTTTTTCCGTGTCGGTAAAAGTCTTGCCTGTCACTCCCCTGGTAAGTAGTGTCTTTGTGTATAGAGCCTTCTGCGCGTATTTTCTTAGGATCGAGAGGGTAGTGGAACTGCGTAGATTTCTCTTGTGGACACAGTAGAATCATTAACTTAGCCTGCAATGGCGTCGAAAGTCATGCAACGCGAATGGCGTTTTAGTGGATCCTTAAACAAAATATACCCTTATGGAGCTCAATAATGGAAAGTCAGTTGGATAAACTAGGCATGAATCTCAAAAGCGACGAGTACTGGACTTCGACAACAATCTATCGCCCGTCGAGACGAAATCAAAGTGAGCAGTATTTACCTGAAGTACATGGTAATTTTACACAATTGAGTTTCTTGTCTTCACGCACGCAATCAAATAGGAAGAGGTTTTCGCCTCTAAGAGCAAATATGTTGTTTGTTTCAATAAAATTTTCGCTGGAAAAGGATTCTGTGGTATTTTCTGCCTTTGTGAATTATAATATCATGTTGTGTATTGAATTTTCGAGCTTAAGGTTGAAATGTGATATGGGAGAAGTTTTTTAGTATTGCTCTGTAAGCAGGAAGGGTTCACAGGCCTGTTAGAAGCGTGCTTGAGTTTCAACAAAATGAGGCCCAAAATCAGTGAAAACTTGTGACGCAGATGAATAATAAAGTAGCTGCTATTTCCAAAATGATGGAATTACCTGGTGATAAATAACGTCGTACGCGTCTTGGAGAGTAAATTTTGACTTTGCATAAACAAGAGTTGGGCGATTGTGATCTTTGTTTTGACTTCGCTCATTTCATTGTCAAACTTTATAACATTTGACAGAAAAAGAAACTTACGAAAATCCGGTA
>NC_090885.1:66351192-66356192 GCF_036669925.1 Montipora capricornis
AAAGTGTAATGTAAGGCTACGTTAGTGTAATGTAAGATTCCCTGGAGATTTTAGTAGGGACCAATGAAAGCGCGTGTTTTGATGTGTGATGTCATTAGACAAACTTGCATGACGCGGCGACTATTGATGATCTTGTGCTCGGAGGTGAGTGAAAACACATTTTTCCCATTTCCCTGACCATTGTGTTGTGTACACTTGCTTTGAGTGTTCTTTAATATTTATTTTCGAACCATCGTGTTCTATATTGAGTGAACGAGCTCAAAACTAAACCGGCGTACGTGTTCTTATCGGCCGCTGTTGTCAATTTCGGATTTCGGCCCGCGAGTAGAGCAGTTTGTTTTTCGTTTTGTAGTCGTGAACAATTTAATTTAATTTAAAGAAAATATGTTGTCTGCAAAGTACAAAATTAACGATCAATTTCACTTGTGATTCATGGCTGCATCTTGCAAAATAAAATTTCTACAAGTGAAACAACTTTCATGTGCGAGAGAGTTTGACTGGCCCGTTACATGCTCCACGCTGAAAAGTCTGAAAACGCTTTGGCGATTTTTTACATGGCACTGATTTTATTACTAGGTTGCCGTATGGCAATCCCAGTCGGAAAATGGGTAGATTTTCCGTTTTATTATTTTTTTTTCCGTGTTGGTAAAAGTCTTACCTCTCACTCCCCTGGTAAGTGGTGTCTTTGTGCATAGAGCCTTCTGCGCGTATTTTCTTAGGATCGAGAGGGTAGTGGAAATGAGTAGATTTCTCTGGTGGACACTGGTGAATTATTAACTTAGCCTGCAATGGCGTCGAAAGTCATGTAACGCGAATGGCGTTTTAGTGGATCCCTAAATAAAATATACCCTTATGGAGTTCAATAATGGAAAGTCAGTCGGATAAACTAGGCAGGCGGTGAAAAACCAACACCTGGAATCTCAAAAGCGACGAGTAATGGACTTCGATAACAATCTATCGCCCGTCGAGCCGAAATCAAAGTGAGCTGTATTTCTAAAATAATATTTAACCAAGTGTGCTGTTATGTAGAACACTGAAACCAAATGGAAAATTCTCTGGTAACTTATGGGTTCAACAAAGACAGAGAATGGTTGAACGAATCGAACACCTTACGTGGATCTGTGATCAACTCTGCACAGACTTCAGGTAAAAAATAATAATTGGAAATATAACAGCCAAGAATTATTTGAAAGAAAGCTTGTCGTGTATTTTGTGCTTCATTATTCAAGGAAAAGGTTCTTCATGGAAACGGTTTGATCCTGAAATTTAGTTTGTTGCAATATTGCGCATATTTGACACGATTGAGTTTCTTCTCTTCACGCACGTAATGAAATAGAAGGGGTTTGTGCCTCTAATAGAAAATATGTTGTTTGTTTCAAAAAATTGTTCGCTGGAAAACGTGGCCTTTATGAATTCATCATGTTTTATGATATGCGAGCTTAACTGGATAGTTTTTATGGCAATAGTAAAGCATTTTCTTGTCAAAATGAGGTTAGCGTCTTTCTGGTGTGTTAACTGAATTGATCGTGAGTTTGTATTTGCCGTCTGCCGCGTAACCTTGATTTCCACTCTTGCGTAGAATAAACTTTTAGAATGATGTTCTTGTTTTGCATAAAGCAAGCTAACAAAATATGTACCTTGCTGAGTTCGCATTTGTTAGCGTTAATAGTATTTTCGGTCCGATGCTTCTGTTTTATGAGGGGTATATTGTTTTGGTCTCCCATCCAAACACTAACCCCGCTGGACAGGGCTTAACTTCAGTGAACTTTGGTATTACAAAGCTGTCAGATGCTCAGAGGGCACGCTTAAACTTGTGGTGAAAAGAAGTTGTGAGGGAACTTGAAAATTATCAACATGTCAGCCCAGAAGCCAATGTTTCTCGCTTCTCTTTTATTTGTTATTCTTCAGAGACTGGAATGCTGTAGTTCAATACCACACAATTCAGTGCCTTCTGATTTTCTGTAACACGTACCACAGGCAACCCAGTGTATGCTTCACGGAAGCATCTCGTTCAAGTTAATTATTGAATATTCCTGTTAAAATTACGGCCGTTCAAAAATTACAGCAGTACTTTCCATATTATTGCAAAACACGTTGCCATCTACATTGCTGTTGGAGATACAAAGCGTGCAATTTCTATTATAATATTTGTATTATTGTTAAGTAAACTAGATAAGTTGAGTTGCAGTACTTTCGAATAAAAAAAAATTACAACTACTGTTGGGTGTTTTGGAAGTCTGATACAAATCTGTAAACTATATATTATATTGACTGTTTCGTTGGCACTTTGCGATAGCTACTACTATTTATAGGATTTAAGTCTCCTTCTAGAATTACATTACGGGTCCATTTGAGGCAACACTCAACTTTGAAGCCTCTTGTGAAAGATCTTTAACTCCGTTTTCCCTCGTCATTCGCGGCTTTAAACTCATTGCATCATCAATGCCTGTAAAGATACACTCTGGACACACATGACAGAATGCGCAATACTATTCAGATTTCAGAGAACTGGTTATATTTCTAAGGATTTTGGTAGTCCTCTCAAGTGTCACTCGACGGTACAGATCGTGTAAGATGATCAGTGACGATACTGACCTGTACATGCAAGTTAAAGGTGACCCTGTACTTTTATCTTTACCTAAAATTATATACTAGCCCAATATTAGCGATATGAAATTAACTAATAGGTACACAATTTACTGTGGCCATAATAATCCTCTGAAAACTAAGAACCCAAAAGTTGTTTTTCAGTAGCTGTGTACCAGCAGGAAAATCCTTCAAGCTCTCCTCTGGATAAGAAACTATCCAGAAGATGCAGGTTGAAGATGAGATTTAAACTTGACAGGGATTTATCCATTTTCTGGATAGCCGTCCTTCCCCCACGGCGCTCTCAATCCACGTGTGTGACTTTGTAACACTTCCCTTTGCAAACACACGGTTGAAAACCTACAATGCTGCGTTACACAACGAATAGTTTGATCTGTAAGCCGGCACATCTAAGTTTAATAGATACTATACGCAGATTCGTTAGTTGAGAGCTATGAGTATCACTAGATGTCTGTAAGCTAAACAAATTGAATCGAATAAAAACAATAGAAGCCAACTGAATCTCATTGTAATCAAGTTGTCTTTATGGTCTTTTGAATAAAATCAATTCACCTGAGATTTTGTTCATAATTTCCTCTATCTCGAGGCAACAGATACATTCCTTTTCTTGCTCTTCGGCTCCCAGTTCACGGCAAAAAAAACCACGGCTGCACCAAGTCGTATTTTCCCTTCTTGAGTCTTCCCTTTCGGTTGCTTCCTCTTCCTCGGATCCTGAACTTTCTCACATAGGTTCAAAAGAATTTGGTTCAAGTTCCGTCATAACTTACTTGTATTATTAAACGACGAAAAAAGATTACCATGTTGAGACTTACACGATGGCAGAAGATTTAGTGTAAAGTGGAGACTTGCTTGTGCTCAATGACGTCACAACATGGAGGGAAACATTTCTTTCTTTGGAAGTAACCGGAAGAAAAAACAAACAAAATAGATTTCGGGCAAATCCAAGACCTTTCAGAAAGAAAACGATTTTTCCTAATTTTTTTTATGAAAAGGAAGTTATATTTCGACAATAATAAGACAGAAAAAAACATTGGTCTTCTGGTGTTCAGTTATCGTTTAACGATCCTTCTCGACGAGTGAGTAATAAAAATCGTACAAACGAGCCAACCATAAAATAATTTGTTTATAACATAAGTAAAGAAATCATAAATTTAAAGAGGTAGTGTTTATTGTGAGGCTATCAAACCACTGAACGAGAGTGGCAAACAAATTGCAAAATATTTTGAAATAAAAGAAATATTTATCTTCCACACCTCGCTTGAATACTTTTAAAACTTTCTGAAGTACAGTTTTTGGAGAAAATTAAGCGATAAAAGAGCAAAAACTTTGAAAATCATACACCCGTCGTCCACCATGTTTACAAATTTGACTCATGCCATCGGTGCACAGGCCGCCCGAGCCAAAGCTCAAACAATTACTGCCAATCAGAAGTTAAGGCGATAATTTTTCGCTGGTGAAAACAATGTCTGTCCCGGGTTCGAATCCTAGACTGTGCATCATATTTTGGTTGAGTTTGTTGATTCTCTTTTATGCTTCGAGTGGTTTAATTTTCTCTTGGTACTCCGGTTTTCCCTCTCCCAAAAATACCATTATGTATAATGTCCATACTAGTAGTGCCTCGCCGCATAATACACATGATCGGCGTTTTCACAAGTAAGGTTATTTTTAGATTGAATTTCCCGCTAATGAGACTCCCACAGGAGCCCGATGATCAATTACAAGAAATTCAGCTGACGTCATAGGGTCACCGAGCCGTAACTGACTTTGTTTTTTGACCTAATTCGCGGGAAAGGCTAGTCTAAAAATAAACCTACTTGTGAAAACGCCGTTTCACAGACGCTGTATGGAAGTTGCACGCTCTAGGATGGGCTCCTGACATGATATTCAAATAAGAGGGTCTCAACGGGGTAGTGGCTTTTACGGCTAACGGCTAAATTTTAAGCATTTTTAGGGCTAACGGTCAAATTATTTTTTCTCGTCACGGTTAACTGGAATTTTATTAATTAATTACCATCGTTCTACATTATAATATAATAATTAACTGGAAATGTAATACTTAATTTCCATTGGTGTGGAGGACGGAGAAATCATGAAAAGTATAGAGAACTTTTGCGAGAGCTGTCAAAACGTCAAGGCGGCTGTCAAGTCTGTCAAAGTGCGTGGTACCGTCCATTTCAAAGATACATTCACCATTTCCGGTGTTGTCAAATGACAGTTTTGTAATTAGCCGAATTATTTGAACGATACGTGAGTTCTTTACAAGACAATTGAAGCCCTTAAATTGCGCTGATATTCTTTTTTACGGTTAACGGATTTCAATTTTATTCACGGCTAACGGTTAAACTTGAAGCCTTTTAACGCCTAACGGTTACATTTTTGGCCCTTTTACGGCT
>NC_090885.1:66361192-66363692 GCF_036669925.1 Montipora capricornis
CGGGACACACATGATAGAATGCGTAATACTATTTTAGATTTCAGAGAACTGGTTATATTTCTGCGGATTTTGGTAGTCCTCTCAAGTGTCACTCGGCGGTTGCCAGTTTATTTCATTCACGGTGCAGATCGTGCAAGATGAGTGATGATATTGACTTGTACATGTTATGCAAGTTAAACTTTCTTTGCAAATGTTTTAAAGGCAATCAGTCAACATCATAATATAATGTGTTTAAAAAAAAAAACGTATCTGATCTGATTTTATTTAAATGACAAATTCACTTACACTCAGAAATGCATATATTTTACTCTGAAGAAGGCTGCAGTTGCAACCGAAAAATCAGACTATTCTTTACATATATATATATAACCAACATTTAAAATCAGATCAGATACTAGGTTTTTTTTTTTAACACATATTATCAAACTTTCTCTTTTTCTTTCCTTCTAACGAAAGTTAAGGTTCAGATTATATCCAGGCCTGGGTTGCTGGAAGCATGGTTAGCGTTAACTAGCGTTAAATACCATGGAAACCTATAGAATTTTATATCTGTTAACCAACGGTTAGTGCTAACCAAGTTGACAATAGGACATTATTTGATGCTGCTCTTGTTAAGAACTTACAATTCAAAGACCCAAGGTCGTTGAGTTCTTTCCTTCTGTCTTGGTTTCTTCATGAAGTATTTTATTTAGTCGATTTATTTATTTATTTATTTATTTATTTATTTATGAACGCAACTTATTGGCTAGGGCTCCTCATGAACCCAATTTCTAATCTTGGGTACCCTGTGCATAGCTGAGATTTTTCAGCGCCATCTTGAATTACTTCATAGTGCATTCGCATCTGGGTTTTGATACGTCATATGCACAAATGACGATCGCTCACTTCTTGACTGGTTTGCACCAACACGCTGAATCGCTGATTTTTGGAAAGGGACATTTTTATTAATAATGTCACAGACAATTTAAACAAATTCCAGATTTTCACTAATTTATTTTTTGTGACTTCATCACCTCTCTTCTCCCCACTTTCCATTTATTGCCACACCCCACACGCCTCACATCTTAATTTCAATAGATGTTCTTTACATGAATGCATCGTCTTTATAGTATCTCGGCTCGTTTGGTGATTCCAACCTCCAAAGTTCCCCTAAAGAACGCACTTCTATATCTCAGTCAGGATTCGGTTAAATACATTTATGGGTATTCCAATTGAAAAAAATGCATTTCGATACACATGGCGTCTACGAAAGACAGTCACTTGTCGAATATCTTGATGGCCTCCAATCCGGATACCAACCCCACCCGACCGGGACTAACTTCAGTGAACTTTTGTCGAGAAATCATCTCAAGGCATTTAGATGGGTAGAGGAGCAGTACTGATGAACCAAGTTGTTGGTTGGTATTTACCACTGTCAAGCTGAATTTGGTGATTTACAAGTCTTTGCCGTGTATATTACTATCATTACTGTCCTTTATTCACACGAAAAGTAGAACAAATAACCATAACAATTCGCGCTTTAACTTGCAGTGAAAATTGAACTAGGAAATGATCAACGTGTCAGCCTCGTTGCCAGTGTTACTCAACTTGATTTCCTTTTATTTTCTTCAATATTCCTAGGAGGGTTTAGCATTTTCCTAGTAACCACATATCCTCTCGGGTTATTTACGTTGTACCCGGTTTCCTCAGAAACGATTTGTAGTTATTCTGACCACTTACCTTCATAAAACAAACAGATCTCCGTTACGTATGATGCAGACTCTAGCCAAGGGCAAAGTACTTCAATCCTATCAAGCGAGTCATATTACTTGGCCCCTTATTGAAACTATCTCAAGAAGCAGGTGCTCACCGTTATTCTCAAACCTCGTTCCTATAAGATTGTTTCTTTCTCTACCCTTATCCTTTTCTTTCAAAGCGACTGTCGAACGCACAGAGAATGTGAGGCTTGTGGGACGTGTCGAGAATTCTTCCAACTCCCCCTCGTGTTTAGATGAGGCTATGTAACCAGGGAAAACGTCCTCTATTACTTAGACAATACAACAGAATATGACTTTTTGATCAGTTTCTTTATCTCAAGAGGAGAACTTACGGAAGGCAGTTTTCTATTAATTAAGCATTGGCCGTTAAAGCAGATTCAACCAAACCTTTGCCTGTGGGTGCATATGGCAAAGTAGTCCGCAATGCATGTGGGGCTTCTTTTTTCTGGTGCAAACAGGAACCTTCTGAATTATGTTGATCTCTCTTGAGTTGAGTAAACATAACTGCATGCGATCAATATAACATGAAGACAATTTAGCATGTAACAGGGTCCCTCCTGGTTTACTCATTGCCTCATGCATGAGCCCAAGTATTGAGGCCAGTCGAGGAATTCGAATGGGTATTGGCTAAGTAAGCTCTTCCCACTCTACGATTTATCAGTTGGCTTCCTAGGAGCATACCCTCGCTCTAGAGAGTAAAGAATTACCGACGTTAGATAAGGTGACCCTTTACTTTTATCTTT
>NC_090885.1:66373692-66383692 GCF_036669925.1 Montipora capricornis
GTATAAATGGGTACCGGCGAAATGCTGGGGCTAACCCTGCGATCGACTAGCATCCCATCCAAAAGGGCCGGGGAGTAGAAATACTCCTAGTCGCTTCATACTACGCAAACCGGAGATAAGCACCGACCTGGTGGGCCTTTGGGCCTTCCTAAACTCTCAGTTAACAGAGACTTTTTTTGTCAACGTACGTGAACGAAGTTCCTTACGCCAAAGCTAACCTCCTTAATTAGAATGAGAAGAGCATGCGCGCTAAAAAAATCAGGGAGGCCGGTCTTTTCCCATTCCCTGTCCAATGCTTTCATGATAATATTTGAGGGGTTTGTTTCATTTTTATGATTATAGTTTATTATAGTTTTATGATTGTTACTTTTTAAAGAGAGTTTGAGATCGTGATGTCAGGGACAAGGACAGCGATGCGTTATTTGACGTTTCCATGTCACAATAGCCACAATAGCCAGCGCTTTGATTGTTCGAGCAATTCGGCCGAGCCAAAACTGTTTACTGCCTGGATCGGCAAATCCTAAATTAATTTTATTAAATTGAATCCTCCGCAAAGCGCTTCCTGTCTATTTAGGGGCATGATGCTTGAAAAATATTCATTTAACAGCAATTATCTTTATCAACATCTCGAACTCAGCGTCAAGTTCGTAATAAATAATATAATATGGACGACTGTGAACATCGACAATGATCGTAGCTACATCGATTCATGAGTAATTTTAAATTAATTTATATTTGTACGAATAAAGATATGTTGTACATCAACATAGTTACTTTTAAGTATAGGAAACGAGGTTCAGATCAGACTTTTTCGAGAATATAATAGTAGAGGCTTTGTTATTCTCCTTCCTTTGGGAAGACGTTGTCTGCCATAAAGTTGATCACGTTGCCTGCAGGTCTGTATCGACCAACTACAAATGTTATTTTTCCGTCTGCAGTTTTTGCTCGGCCCATTCCCAATTCTTTGGTGTTTTTCCATACGACCTGAGTAAAGTGTCCAGTGCCACTCTGCCATCCACCCTGAAGAAAGTCATAATCGTTGACCTCTTCATACCTATGACAAAAGAAGCAGGTTTAGTCAAGGACAGGGGACAGGGTTAAAAAAAACACGTGGGAGATAGGAGCGAAAGTGCAAAACTATTTTTCCCATGTAAATTTTCATTAATAGAGTTTTTCTACTATTTTAAAAAGAGCGTGCGACTTCATTGTTTGTAAAACGGCGTTGCAATTTTCTCTTTCGTAAACAAGCGATGCCATTTGGACGAGACTTTTCACTCTTAAGTTTGTCATTTGCAAATTAGGAAAAAAATACTTAATCTAGGACTAGATTTAATTTGCAGCGTATGTCACTTAGAATTGCTTTATACAGACCGAGATATTTTTATTTTGATCTTCCCGTGAAACGACACCTTTCCAGCTAATCGATCATACGTCTTGCATAAGAAATTACTACGGCACTAACGGGATTGAAAATGGTCACTCGTTCAACTGAGCCAATCGTAGTTAACAACTCGTCTAAAGATAGCTGTATCTTTGAAAGTGCCCGCGTTACGTAGACCAAGTTTTGGAGTTTTAGGCTCCTGGTTTGAATAGCCAATCACACCGCGCCTTCAACGCTATCCACCGTTTTAGTGTATACCAATTAACAATTATTCACCGAAGGCTCGGTGAATATCAGTAATTAGTATCACCCAACCTGAATGGACTAATGCAAATCCTGCATTTTGATTGGCTACGCTACTAGAGAACTATTAGCAATAGTCCTCGAGTAGCGAACAGCTTTTTTCCGTTTTATTTCCAAATAAATATTTCTTCAACTTGCATTTGCTAACTTTGTTATTGCCTTTTCTGTCCGTCTAGTTGGGTGAAACAATTAGACCCTTCGCCCTCAAGGGCTACGGGTCAATAGCCCATGAGGCGAAGCCGAATGGGCTATTGCGCAAGGTCTAATTGCTAAATAAAACAAGCGCAAGGTCTAATTGCTAAATAAAAACCGAGACGAACATCGATGTTCACCGAGCCTGAGGTAAAAACAATTAGTTTCCTCATCTGTCATCTCAACAAAACCATTAGGTGATTATCGCCTAATAATCACCTCAAGTGTAACCAATCAGCGGAGAGAATTTTCAATAATCACCTATATGTAATTAAAGTAATGGCTCGGCTTATATAGTTGCAGCACGAAAGCCGCCCTGGATTATTAAAATCGAACGCATATATACCTTATTCTTAATGACATTCTGAAAAATTGGAATTTGAGGGCAAACGAAGCCATTAACATTCGACACTACGATTGTTGATGTTGATGGTTTGAAAACTATGATGCTTGGCAAATAATATTGTTGAAAAGACGTCACGTTAAAATCACCTATAATCATGATTGATGAATTTGTTTGAAATAAAAGCTTTAAAGCAGACAATGATAGTGCACCCGCGCAGTAGTTATCTTTACTTTAAACAATCGTGCGGCTAGCTTGCTTGTTTCGCTGTGCCTTTGTTTATTTGTTTGTCAGCATCAGTATGATTTTTCGTTTGCTTACCAGAGAGTGGTTGCCCTCTCAGCCGCTGTATCAAAATTTCCTGTAAAATAGGCCAAGTTTTCTCCTGTTCCTTTTCTTTCATTCTTGCTCGCATGCTGCAATGTCCGGGCTTGTGCAAGTTTCCGTGCATATGCTTCAGCCTCGTCGGCTAAGTCTTCTGCCCAAGTCAAGGTTGAAACTCCGTGCAGTGTCCGAAACTTGTTATGTGTGTCAAGGGACTGTTTCGAAAATGTGCTTGTAGGCAGCGATGCTGCTGTGTTGGATGTTAGAAATGTTTCTGCTAAGAAAAAATGGAATCCGTTCAGCATCTTGGGCCAACGAGAGCACTTCGCGAGCAACAACTATAAATTTTAACAATTATTAATTATTAAAGAAGTCAATGAAGCTTCAAAACTATAGTAGCAGCGCAAGCTGATTCAAACTTTGAAGCGTTAACTCCTATTAATCAGTTCATGATTGACTTGATACTTCTATCAAATACACAAGCGTTTCTGATTTTTGCACTTGATTTTCCCGAATCCTGTAAACCGATCCCGAGGCACCGTGACGCTTTGCCAGTATTAACTCAATATTAAACTTATTCGTGCGACACTTCGGTCTCAACCTCGGGCAAAAGATAACATTTTCGCTGGCAACTGATCTCTTGATATCTCTCAAGGTTTTCCTTGTATGAAGAGAAATCAAACAAAAAGCAAGCTGCACTAAACGCTTCGAAAGTCCACTGAGCTTCATCATGAATTCTCATATCATCATGAAATCATGCAAAGAAAAAAAGGAGGAAGCTTGACATTTAGATTAAGGAAAGTTGAGTTAAGGAATACAACGTAGTTTACAATTCTTCGGATTAACAATATTTAAGAATTCTTTTTAGTTTCTTCAGAAATCTGGTTGTGTGGCCTACCACACCCGGCTCAAGTGATGAGGAAAAAACGAACGCCTACTACCTTTTCTTGCCTGGTCTCTCGTCGTCCTTCTTATCACTTCAGCTTTAATACTGTTACTGTCACTGGATGATTTCTGAAAGAAAGCATGGGGCAAGAAGATTATAAATTGAGTCTTTTGATACCAAAATAAATACGTAAAACTCGGGCTCACCAAACATTGCTTAACATGAACCCGTCGGTCTCGGTATTGTTGGTAAAACGAAACGTCGTTTACATGACCGGAAAACGGATCATTACAGGTAACATTAATTTTGCACTTCCGCTGCTTCTGATCATGCAATCAAAACCGGTCACAACATCAAGTGGGACCATTTTGAATTCTTGGCAAATGGGACTGATTTACATTGTAAAATAAAAGAAACCTTACCGCAGTTTGTTTGTTGTTTTTGATTAAATATTAGGGAAAACTATACCGAATGCGGAATTCCATTCATGTCCTTTTCGCAGTTTCTCTCAAGAAAATGATTTGCTAAGGAGACGCGGGAAGGCAGAATAAAGGAGGAAGGGGGAAAGAGGAAAGAGAATTGGCTTTCCCGATGGGAAAGCAAATTCAACACGTTTTCCATTTCGAAACTATTGGAACTCTTTAGGAAGGTCAAACATACATACACACCTTTACAGGGCTTTTCAGACATAATGTGCCGACTATTTACAACTAACTATACGAATCCACAAATGACCATCTCCCAACATCAGTGGCTTCATAGCTCAGTGAGAGCGTCGCACTGGCATCGCGAGGTTACGGGTTCAAACCCCGTCGAAGTCCTGAATTTTTCAGGCTTCTCTACGCAATTGCTAAAATTGCGATCATAACTGCGAGGATCATAGCTTCACTTGAACTAACTAGTTACAAGAAAAATGATAAAACTGATAAACTAATTAAATATGAAAATGATCAAAAATCCATTTTAAAAAGATATCTTCCAACGTGGAGCGCCGCTAACAGCGAAAGACCGCTGGCCAGTTTTTAATCTGCATCTAGATAGATTAAGATCTTTTTTTACATCTTGTGTTTCTATCATGAAGAGCTAGTGCTTCACCACTGATTTAGACACATATCATGGTATGTACCAAAAACATAAACAGACTGACGATTCCAAAGAAATATTTCTGGGGATTTTTACGCCGGAGGTAAGCAATCGCAATAATTGCCAACAGCTTTTCCGCATGATTTTCCATAAAATTTTTTGGCGTCGAGGCAAGTTTTTATAAGACAAGACCGCTAAAGAACATGGCCTACGCACCCTTGGTTTGACGTTATCTTGGAAATGATTGATAAAATTTCCCGCGGGACGATATCGGGCGACTACAAAGATCTTCCCGTCAGCGCTCTTGGCCTGGCCAATTCCGAGTTCCTTCGTATCTTGCCACACGATTTGTGTAAAGTGACCTGTGTCGCTTTTAAAACCTGGGGATCTGAAGTCATACCTGTGAAGAGAATAATAAGGAAAGTTAAGAATTGAAAGAGACTTGTTTTAATTCGGTAGTTGCTCGCTTCGTTAGTATTTACGTAATTGTTTATTCTCAAGATATAATTGAAGTGTCCGCATATAAATTTACCGTTCGCCAAACTAAAACAGAAATCTTTTTCCAAGATTCAAGGAGTAGCCTCTAAATTAAGCTAAATCTATCACCTTTGTCACTTACTTGTCAACCTCCTTAAACCAAAGATCGACGACCTCATCACCAGAAACGTTTCCTTTTCCAAAGACCGCGTATAGATTTTCTCCGTCGTCAGTATTGTCATGTCTAAGACGACCTTCTTTGGCGAGCTGATTTGCCCAGCTTTGAGCATCCTTCTCCAGCAATCTGGACCAG
This sequence comes from Montipora capricornis, assembly GCF_036669925.1. NCBI lineage: Eukaryota > Metazoa > Cnidaria > Anthozoa > Scleractinia > Acroporidae > Montipora > Montipora capricornis. The sequence goes on from NC_090885.1 coordinate 66,378,995, forward strand.
TTGAGGTCAGAAGCTTGGTGCAACGATCGGTACCTGTTGTGTGCTTCAAGAGCGTCCTTACAGAATTGATCCGGCATTTCTGATAGGGTAAACAAAAGTGCAACCTGATAAACATCGCTCATTGAATCGTTTTAACTTGGGTGTTATCATCCCAATTCGCTGTACAACGGTTTGACAAAATTCAAACTGATTTTCATCTTTTTTTTTTCGGGGACCCCAGTTTTGCTTGTATGCCTTTGCTTTTGTCATGTGATCATCATATTTCCATCTCTAGAAGACAGTGACTTGAAACCATGAATAATACTTTTATTATCACATTATTAGTACAAAAAGAAACTGAATAACAAAAAGAACTGATTCAAATATCTCGTTCAAACTTCTCCTGGTTTACGAAATTCGTAAATTCCGGAAAAAATGGAACCTTACCCCTTTTTTTCTCCTCTGGCTATCAATCAATCCGGCAATTAATCTTGTACAGAAGAATATTCTTTCAAAGCTCCCTTGCAATCATAAACTAACCCTCGATACATGACTTGCAGTTGTTATAAACGTTTAAAACGGTTGTAGCAGACGTCATCAATCAGGAAGTTGCAAAAACCCACCAACACTTTCAGCGTGACTGTACACAAAAAACACCGTCTAACGATATCATTACATGACTCATTAATTCGCGGTGACAAATATACATCGTCATTTTTTTCATTGGTGTTTCTTACTTTATTTGAAAATCATGATTTATCAGAGCCAAAGTTTTCAACTGCAATAAATCCTACAACACTAACCCTAACCTCTTGACACTGTAAAATAAGAGAAAACTATGACCTCGTAGCAAATTCTGTGATGTTAACTATGGGTAGTTCAGAGAACGTGAACTTAAGGGCTTGAGGTCAAATTAGTTTGCTGACTTACCGATCAGTTCCTTTGACAAGGGCCTCAAGAACCGAAACTGACACCAAGGCCGACTTGAGAAATTTTCTTTTTCCTTTTGTGACAAGTTGTTCTCTTTGTCGCGATGAAGGATTATTTTACTTTGCGAATGACCGGCTTTTAGCTGATATTCTTATGCATGGAAGCATTAAATGTACATCATATTGCTGTAGGTCAACCATGTGAGTCTAAGCATTTGCTGTCTAAAGTGTATCAAACCAAACTTTTCTCTGCCTCCGGAAAATAAATGACGAGTATGATGATCATTTCCGCTTGTATTATTAACAGAGCTTCTTGACAAAAGCGCAGTTGAAAGCGGAATGGTGTCAGCCAAACCTCAAAAGCAGATCGTTTTCCTTTTCAAATAAGATTCCAAGTGCGTCTTAGATTATTAACGCCTCTTTTGAATGTACTTTGACCGGTTATCTGTTTAAACGTTGCTGAAGAGACAACAGGAAAATGAAGACTGAGCAAGAGAGAACATTAAGGCTTTGTAATGTACCCATGCAGTGGGAACAGCTGGTCATTCAATGGAAAACGTCTATTTGCTCATTGTTTAATTAAGGTTGGAAAGAGGATTGCTTGTGCTTGTGCCAACGAACTATGAAAAATCTTGTTACCGTGTGCAAGCGGCTCACGTCGAAGGACTACTACATTGCGAATTCCGTTGAAATAAAATGCATCGTCAGAAAAAAGGAATACGTCAAGGAATACGAACTTCGAAGCGGTGATTCGAATTGCGTCAAAACACCCCATATCACGAAAATAGGCGGATGTTACTCGCGTCACGGATACGGGTTGATATCTCTGGGGTGTAAGGAACAGGAAGACACCAAAATTTGCTGTTTTGGATATTATACAACGCGACGAAGAACTGGAGGAGTAGTTTACGACCTCGGTAAATGACGAGAGTACTGAAGCCATCCATTATCAATGTCACTAATCAAGGTTAACTAGTTGCTACGTTTCGATAAGACTCAACATGTCAATTAAATTTCAGGAAAGCCGTAATACATGTCATTTCCTGAGGAAACGTAGGCTACGTGACCAGCTGATCTTTCTTAGGCTCCTCACATGGCGTGATTTTTTTCATATAAGCAAGATGTACTTTAAAATCAAGCGGAACAAATTACAAAGACTGAAAGAGAATCATCTTTTGCATCGTCAAAATATCATATAATTGCCCGTGGTCGTCCACTGAAATACTTCACATGTATTGTAATCATATACTGGGCCGTAGTCTTTATTGAATGAGATTGCGTGAACGAGATATCAATTTTGCGTGACATCCCAACACGGCTGCGAACAAATTCAAGTCTCTCTGTTTCGTTTTGGTTTTTTGTTGTTGTTGTTTTTTTTTTCAAGATTGTTTTTATACACAAGCAATGGTCACCTTTTTTCTAATTGTTGATAATGGGGAAATGCGTCACCCGTGGTCCCTCAGTAACAGGAAAATTACAGTCAAAACGAATGGAAATTTAACCACTGGCATTGTGTCCCTTTATGACTGTCACCTGTCAAATTCACATCAACATCTTCTTGTACAATTAGTGGCTGACACAATTACCAGAAATCAGAGATACCTTGACGATATTGATTCAATAAAATTAATATGTGATGCGCCAAGTAAATTTACCATATGTCTAATAACCTGAATGTTGACCTCCAGCGCAATTAACCCGTTGACTCCCAGGAGTGATCGGTACGTAAATTCTCTTCACAATTTCAATGAAATGTCAGTCAGAAAGGTATTGAGAATAAAGAATATTATCAGCTCATTAGCTGTGATCTTGATATAACACCAAATTCTTATGACTACCCAACAAAGACGTTCGTGGTACTAGTTAGGAGAATGAACTTTCGATCGTGGGAATGATAATGGTGCAGAATTGTATCGGGAAGTTTAAGGATTTAAATGAGACCCAAATGCTTCCTTCATGTTGGCTTTATAACTGTATTTAACACAGTAAGCCCTATTTTTGAATGGCTCTAGTGATTCTACCGAGAGAGCTTTCTATTGTCACCGTCAAAGATGATCCATTTGTTTCCTGCATTTGAAAAAAGACATTTTGAGTCTTTTAAACGCAGCAATCGATTCATAGAGATGACCATCCTCGCGGTCATTAAAGTCCTACTGTGATCAGAAATCACTTCCTTTTTTTTCTTCTTCAGATTTTGAAAGTGTATTTGCTTAACACTTGACTGGCAAAAGTTTGAGCTTTGATTTTTATCCAAAGGTTGTTTACTTTGGGCGTAAGATTTGGACATAACTGCCCGATTGGACATCGGAGAGTTGGCTCTAGGGAAAAGTGACGTTATTGAATCACTGACTTAAAATTCCAGCGTGTAAACGCAGTTTATTATATATACAAAACACGAGTTTAAAAGTCTAAAAGCCCGAAACTCCCGTGCTGCATAATAATTCAGCCGCGTGCGCACGCATTGCATTCTTAAACCATTGAGTCTTTGACGTCATTTTCTCCTCCATCCAGCTCTTTTAAGACTTTAAAGTTAGTAAGGGCCACTTACCGTTTAGTTAACATAGTTTTGAAATCCAAAGAAAAGTAAAATTTGATTTTGTTTGGTCGTAGTAGCACTTTAAAACGATTGATAAATAACCTGCAGAGCAGGCGCTTTTTCATTAGTGCTCGTTGAAAGTGGCCGCCCTATTGGAAGCGTAGCAATGAGTGAATGAGGTTTATTATCAAACCCCTCGTCTTCCGCCTTCTCCCCTAACCCTAATATGGTTTCAGGCTGAAACCATATTAGCTCGCCCCAGCGCTCTCTCAATTTCTTCGTCCAAGATGGCGTCATAGGAAAAATCAGGATTATTCACCGCTTTTTACCCAAATACACCTGTTTCGCAAGTTAACTGATAAATGTTGCATATAACCATTTATTACCTATACACACCCCACAAGCCTTAAACAGACACCGTCGACATAAACTAAGATTCTTTACCGACCAACAATTTTTAACGAATGTAAAGATGATGGATACACAAATAAGCGAAGATCTGTGGAGGTATCCATAACTGCAAGCCGTTGGTAATATATGTCGTTCCATATAGTGCCATATATATCTCACGTAAATATTGTATTTGACGTATAAATCAATGTGCGATGTAGTCGTTGCTAATTTGTCCACTTTGACGCACTATTAGAAAACTTGGATAATTAATTATCGTGAAGACCGCGTTCAAGTCAATTGGTCTTCTGACTTCAAATTGCAAGGTTCTTATTCAGTATTAATCTTCTGCTGTAACAGGAAACTACCCATAGACCGTTTTCATACCTGGAGAGCACCTTAAATTTGACCACAACAACGAGATTCCATTTTTAGACATTCTTGTCACGGGCGACTCTCTAACAGCACTCTAATGGCATCCATCGACCGGAAGAAGACATTCACTGGACTCTACACCAAGTGGGATTCGTTCACACCACGCAAGTAATTATAAAAGATTAATCTCATTCACACACTCACTTATCGTTGCTACCAAATTTGCTCCATTCCTTTCTTCTCACAATCCGCTCTCAAATGTTCTCCGAGAACGTCTTCTTCAAAATGGTTACCCTCAAGGTATAATTACATACATCATTAACGGTGTTTGGAACAGAAACAGAGACAAGCACAACAACCCTAGGCCTGCCTTGAGAGTTCCCAAGAACGGTGTTCATTTTTTGTTACCTTTCTTAGGTTCGCAGAGCAACCAAACCTCTAAACGCCTGAAATCCGCTATTTACAGTTTCCACTCTTGCGTTACGCTGA
>NC_090885.1:66388692-66473692 GCF_036669925.1 Montipora capricornis
AACCGGCATCTTGTTACAAAAAGCTAGCCGTCGACTTGCCATAGAGTGCAGAATCAGCGATAGACAACACAGGTCGTCCTAAAAGGAAAATTGGGTAGACATTGACGGAATGTAATGTCTACCCTTGTGCCCTTCTGCTCTCTGATGAAAACACCCAATACGCTGTCGTACTGCAAAATATGGCGGTGAAAGAATGTCTTCGGACAAGGAAGATATTATATCTTTGGTCCGCCGACCTCAAACAATAGAATGTGATTGAAAAAAAAAAAGCAAGGTCAATGGCAAACAGAAAGACATTCCCTTAGAAATAACGACAGTAGTCTTTGTGCAAAATACAAGTTTTCCAGAAGCTTTCGTTTAAAAGACTGAAGGGAGGCGGAAAAGCCCCCATTGAGGAGCCGATTCCTCCAAAACGATGGGAGACGGTCACCTGTGTGTGGCATCTAGTCCTAGTAATGTATTATCCCACGGCCCCTGTGTCTCATCAGATAAGGAATTACCTTGTGCGCATGCCTTCTCGTCACGTTTAGAGTTATATAGTTCGTCTTGTAACGCAATTCGTCCTTTACTTACATATAGACATATTAATTCGTGTTGAAGGAGTGTGATCCGTTTCTGGTATAAATCGGGCCAATGTTTATCGATCGCAAAGCTTCGTCCAATAATTGTAAACTCAGTCTGTAAACTATGCCTTCTTGAAGTTACATAGATTTACGTCAATGGCCATTTATGTACAGGAATGCAAAACAGCATTATCCGCCCCAAATAGGTATCATGTGAGCGAGAATACAGACAGCTGTATTCCGTAAAGCACAATGCATTCGGTATCCCAATAAACACAAAAGACCTCTTTAAATCCTGTACTGTCTGACTTACATTCTTACCGCCAATAACTCTGTCAGCGGTGTAACCAAGTACCTACCCTCCCACAATGTTACTACACTCCTAGTTCAGAAAGTTAAGTGATTATCATGGGACTATTGCAGAACCAGGAGTGAATTAGATAACAGTGTTACTCTATCAATTTGCAGTCTTGCCCCAGTCACAAATATTTTTACGCGCGAAAACAAACAAAGGGCCGCCACTTTAACCAATCAGGAGAAGCCATGTCACGCTTGACTGCTTCTGTTTATGCCTTTTTTATCCAGGGACATGACAACTAATTTTCACGATAAGGGTTATTTTAATTCTAGATTCATTTGTGACTGTGCTAGAGGGCCAACCATGCAATGAGAAACTTCTTATCAACTTCACCCTTGCTGGAGCTGGAACGTGTTCGTGCGCTAAATTAACCCCAATAGTAGTTTAAGAGACGGTAGGTCCAAGTGCGTTACCTGGTCTGCTTTCTTTGGGTTTTTGACTGCTCCAAGAAGTTGAGGACGAGGTTGGCTGATCTGAAATGATATTAATGTTTTCATGAAATGTACATGTAAGCAGCACAAGTTAAAAAGAAAAGAAATGAAGTTTAATCCAAGAACATTTACTTGAAAAGTACATGAAGCTGCATTACCTCTTCTCTCACCCCATCTGTCTTTCTTGTCCTTAAAGGGGTCTGTCAATTGAAAGACGAGAACATTGTTATTTAACATGTTTCATGTTTTTCCCTTTATTCGCGAGAGGGGAGGGCTTTCACATCGACACGGTTTCATGACTCCGAAACCGCGTTAAAATCGATGCGGTTTGGAACTGTTTACACGGAACCGGTTTCGCCTGAAAATCTAAGTCGTGATGTTATAAGCGAGTGCTGCACTACGTGCTAAATTCACTATTTTGAATTGAATAATGCACATTTTGCATCAAAATAGTAACCGTATTTAAATCGATGAGGGTTCGGTGTTTACACGACAGACAAAACCGCATCGATTTGAAAACGCTCCACTTTAATTTTGGCAGCGGTTTCAAATCGGCAACAATCTCGATCGGTGTCGTGTAAACAGAAGGTGTATCCGCATCGAAAACGATGCGGTTACAAATGAAACCTGCGTTCGTGTAAACGCTGCCTCAGGGGTGTGCCACTTACCGTCATCGAATGAACTCCTCATGTCCTTTGAAAATCTGCTGAATGCAGAATCTATCCAAAAAATTGAAATTGGGAGATAAGAAAATTCACACTAATAGATACATTAGGTAAAACATAGCAACAAAATGATGATAACACACTTTAAGTATCTCCGAGTAGTTATTTCTGTTTGCAGAGCTTACCTCGTCCTCCTCCATCTCCCGAGGTTATTACTGTTTTCGTTACCGTTGTTCTGCCACCGTCGCGATCATAAGTTACCTACAACCGTGAAACCCCGATTAATCTTTATTCGGTCGTCACTTACTTGGTCAACCCTATAGGTGAACGTCATTTCGCTTGAAACGTCCACTGTTTGTAGTCCGTCAAATGAGGCCCTCCCAGGGGGTTCATTTTTCCCTGGTTCCCTTTAAGTACTTGCTTGTGTTCCCTTGTTCCCCAAATTACTTTCAAATTTGTTCCCAACTTTTTTGGATCCCTAAAATTGTTTAATTGTTTTTGCTCCCTTTTTCCCTAGAATATTTTGACATTGTTCCCCAGTTCAAATTAGCCATGTTCCCTTGCTCCCCAAAACCCCTGGGAGGGGGTCTGTCAAATGGATTCAGCCCCAGGCGCGCGCTCGACCTGAAGCGCAGCTAAGAGGAATGAGTGTGCTTGGCTGTCGTCAAGTAGCGTAACTTCGCTTTATTCATATCGTCATGGCTTTTTTCTCGACTATAGTTTTGTTTACCTTCCAGAAAAAAGAAAAACAACTCAGCTGATTCTATTGTCTCAATTTGTCCTTAAGGTGATTCCCTGGTTTTGCAACCCTACTGCGTATAATTTCTTGCGTCATTCACGCGGGCACATTGATAAAATGGCGGATTTTCAATAACGCCAAGCCTAATCCGTCAAAAATCTATGGCCAGTTTTTGGCAATTTCATAAAACTGTACTGAAGGAGCCATTTCGAGTCGAACAGCCCATACTAAAGTTAAATCTATTTTCGAGTGTTAAGTACTCACAAAGGCATTCTAATAATTTTTCTTTCGCTTCGTACTTGAATTAACCATAGAATGACACAACGCTCTGTGTTACACATTGGATTACATTTATAAAATCGAGCTAAATTTGTCCAACATTAGGGGTGCGACGCAACTGCCCAAGTAGCTCAAATAGAGGTATTCGTCAGCGTTGTACCATGGAAACAAGCAAGTGACTCCCCCCCCCCCCCCCCCCCACCCCCTCCCCTTTTATTACATTTTTATCATCTCGCTGACATGTTACAGCAGAGTGCAAAGTTTCATTGGAAATCTATGACAAGTTCTATTTCTAGGGAATCACCTTAATTTGCATTTGAATCACAACTGAACTTTCAGCTTTGTAAGCTACTCGAGGAGATGGTCTCAGAATTATTGAGGGGCCATTGTATGCTTTCAGATCTTCGATCAAGAACACCGCTCTCGCGCTCAGCTGTCAGCTCTTATATATGTAACAGTTTTGCGTTATATTTAAAAGCCGACAGCTGATCGCGGACTGTGCCTTTAGGAGGTGGCAGTATTTAGAAACTATGCCTTCGTTTTAGCCTTTACGAACTTTTACAGAGTTTTTAGACTGAATAAAACCTTCTTTGCATTTTTCACTCTATCACGTGACCAAGTTCCGGCTAGTTGACTTACTGGTTACCTCGTAAAATAATTGAATACGAGATTGAGATCTTTGATGGGCCTTATTCGCGCAGTGGCCATATTGGCCATAGACAATAGATTTCGTACCCTGAGCCTCGAGTTGAAATGCTTGGAAACGAGTCTCGGTGGCGGCAAAACAAAAGTTTTCAATCCCTCGGGACTAAACATGACCACGGTGTGATTAAGGCCTATTGCATACCGTTTCAGTTGTTTCCTGGCGACGACCATCACTTCGGTCGAAAAAGTCCCTCTTGGTCTCAGTTTGTTGGCGAAACGGAGATGCTCTTCGATTTTCACTGCTTGGTTCAAATCTAGGACTGTTGTCCCTTGAATCTGTGCCCTTGGTACTGTATGTTACAGAGTTGCCAAGCTAAAAGTGAGTTTACATTTAACTCATCAATGAAGGAAGAAATTCTGGTCAGGAACCCTAGACTTAAAAACTGCTATTAATATTTGGGGATTGTTTATTGTACAGACACATCGCAGGAGAAAATGGGTTTCACATTTTGGTTGCAAGGTAAATTGCTGGAATCAGAGAATTTCCAACCAAGCACGATCCGTGAGACGTGTCACAGTATACTGAAGATATTTTTCGATGAAATAAGTTTCCCTAGAAGCTTAGGTAAGTCTATATGAACATCGCAACCCCGACCAACCCGGCTAGATTTTAGACTCCATTGCGCATGCGCCGGCATCGCAGAGGCCACGGCTTCGAAAACCGTTCAAACCACATGATTTCCCAAATGTCTTTAAGAGACAATTCCATAAATTGACCAGATAAGAGTGAGGATGACCTCCCTCCTTTCATAATCTGCTTCGTGTGATGTCCACAAATTACCTTTGGCTTGACATTTTCTTGAAAATGGTTGACTACATTTCCCGGAGGCCGATAGCGAGCAACCACAATAATCTTGCCATCACGGTCCTTAACCTTTGCCATTCCCATTTCCTTCGTCTCCTGCCATACTATCTGAGTAAAGTGCCCTGTACCACTTTTAAATCCTGGATTTCTGAAATCGTACCTTTTTTTGAAAGCAAGAACAATGTTTTTTAATTCCTTTGTTAAATTTTTTATTAGAAAAAACTAAATTTCCAAGGGCGACAACGTAATCCATTTGCCAGAGCGCTGTAGTTGCCGTTGCTTATATAAAAGGGACCTTAAGATCGAAGGACGACAACGAGTGCAAGTATTCCGTTCTGACCACGCGCACTTCGAAAAATGTCGGCCTCCTGGCAAACCTTATGCGCATGCTCAGTACGGGAAACTCGTACTTGTAAAGGTCCTCCTACTTGTCCAATGTTCTGAAGGTCCCTATTATGTAGCTATAGCTAGTCAGGTTTCTGGGCATTTTTTTTTTTCTTTATATGATCTTGACAAACTCTTGTTTTTCGGCGACGCCTACCAATCTCTGTGATAAGATTTGCTGTAAAAAAAGCCCCTAACGGTAATGAATCCGTAATATGTTATTGCTTTCGAAATTATGCACCTATCAATGTCAAGCCACAGGGTGGGCTGACTCAGGGGAATTGACATTTTGATTGAAGCTAGCGCCAAATTTCCCACCCCCGGGGCACCTACAGACCATCACATTCCCCACCCCTAGGTACCTTCTGATCATCACATTCCTGCCCTGGAGTAACTTTTTTTTTCATTAGATTCACATTTAACAGCTGATGGAAATTAGTTGTGTAACACGAAACCTTTCCGCTGCTTACGGTACTGACCAAGAACCTAAAATTGAGCAAAACAATAATATTGTGAACAATATTATTATTTTTTGGCCTTGTAAATAGTTAACACCGAATATAATGTTTAAGCACCGAATACAACGAAGTTAACACCGAATATAATGATTTAAGCACCGAATATGATGAAGTAAACACCGAGCACCGAATATAACGAAGTTAACACCGAGTATAATGATTTAAGCACCGAATATCATAGGACGCAAGCACGGAATAACAAGAGGGTACCGAATGTCGTGACCAAAAGTATCATAAGACAGTTATGGCGTTCCGTGGGCCCTCTGAGAATGAGTCTAAAGTGAAGTCGGAAATGATCTACACGTCAGCCTCGATGCTATACAAAGTTACTCGATTTCCTTTTATCTTCTTCAATCTTTTACTAGCAACCACATGTCCTCTCATACAAGGGGCTATTTGGGTTGTATCGGTTTATGGGTTCCGTTTCTATGTTGCTTTTTGTCGATCGCCGTCGTGGATTATGACTCTTTCTGGAATGAATTCGATCAAGATAGGAGCTTGAAGCGACCCCTTTTATAGTGCGTCTTCGAGTTTTGAGCCCAAGGGCGTGTTACAGTTAAGCCAGTCAAATTTCAAATAGGCCGTATAAGAAGGTGTTCTTACTTGTCCACTTCAGCATACCACCGATCCACAACCTCTCCTCCAAACACGTCACTTTTCCCCGTTACGGCATAAATGCTTTCTCCGTCGTCAGTTTCCCCTTGTCTCAGAGGAGGGCCATCTTTTGCCAATTGTTTGGCCCAGTTTTCGGCGTCTTTCTCCAGTGACCTAGACCACTTTAGTTGGGAGGCCTGATGCAGAGAGCGGTACCTGTTGTGAGCGTCGAGGCATTCTTTGCCAAACTTGTCAGGCATCTTGGCTGAAAATGGTAACAGCAATAGTGACAGCGATTTCATCACAAAAGATGACAAATCATAACGTTGACAAACATGATTGCCGTATGTGACTGTCGCGGTAGTGCTTATGTATCCGTTTTTATTTCCATATTCTCCCGCGTCTAATACACTGATTCAGTGAAAAACATTATGTCGTCGAACTAAAAATGACGGACTGTCCACCAGAAGTGGCTCGATCTGTTTTAAGACTAATAATAATAATAATAATAATAATAATAATAATAAACGGCTAGACTCCTAAGAAACGTCCCTTTAGGGAATCAGGAGAAGACTCCCTTGGGAACTTTAGGAACTTGTTGTTACTCGCTCTCAAGGGAAACAATTGATCAGGCCAGGAGCAGCTTTTAGGCTAACAATAACAATAATTATAATCTAATTAGGGAGCCATAGGGTGAAGAAACACGAGACAATCACGTGCAATAAATCCTTGAGACAAACAAGAAGTAACATCACCCTCATGATTTTGCTTACTAAAAAGAATAATCGATCTGTTGGCATTTCATTCGCGCAATAAGTTTAGTTTTCATTTTTTTCTCCAATCTCAAGAATGCAAACAGTATTTCTGAGAATTCCATTTAAAGCACATGCAATCGGTCTTCGATTCAATACAAAGGAAAATCATAACCCTGTTCCGGCGGTACTTTCATAATCAAATCCGGTACTTTGAAAAACTATTGAAAACCCTGAGTATTGGAATTTTGATTCTCCGCTTGAATCATTGCAAATGCCATCGTTTTTAAGATCCATTCAGGTCAGGATATTTACCTTCTACTCCTTTTCATGGACAGAAAAATTGTGGTTTCATTTTTATTTTCTTGACTTCACCGACTTATTTTCTTTGGATATAAATGAGCATGATCCTTCCTTTACAAAACTTTTGTTTCTAAACTAAATGATTAAGGTACGCATAGTTTCGAAATCAGCTGTCAATATTTACACAGTCGAGTGCAACACGTAGGCTATCTTTAAAACAACGGGCTTATCAATGGTGTTCATCAAAACATTGTTTCAAAAAATATTGTGTTGTTAAAAGGATGAAGAAACCCGTAATTCAAAAGATGAGAATTCTCGAACGGTCATATCGCGGGAGATGCAGGCAATGAAACGGTTTCCACTCAAGGCGAGCAGAAACTAAACAACCGCTAAGTACATCATCATCTAAAAAAAAGCAAAGCTTAAGCCGAAAGGAACATGCGTTTTCTGGATCAAAACACCACACGACCCATAACCCTGACTGGACTTGGGGTGTTCAATAACGGGGGAAAAAAAATGTATGAAATCAAGCCGTGCAGCTATGATATTTGCTCAATCTTTTGCAAGATTTATGCATAATGATTAGAGGCCACTTTAAAAAGCACTTAAGCTCGCGATATTCGTACTGCTTGCCTTTATCATCGGATCCAGGCGAGTATATTGCTTTCTCCTTATTGGCTCGTTTCCGATGATTTTGAAGGTGAATTGATTAACTGTCTTTTCTGCCTTTATTTACTGCTTAAAACCGAGTTAAGAAGTAGATCATTAAATGCTATTAGCAAGAGCCTTAATATTAGCTGATAATAGTGACACGATGCTTCATGCGGTTACCTTTTCTGTAATATATTGAAATTTCCGTCTTATTACCTCTGGTGCCCTGTTTGAGAGTCGCAATGCCTGGTTAAGGGTTCGCAGACTTCGAACAAATCCGTGTCTTTGATAGAACTTCACGCTCTTCTCGCGGACACTTATAAAGTCTACTAACAATTCAACCGACAATTACGTACAAAAACAGATCAAGCGAGACACATACCAAGGTAGTGCGCACGGAAAACAGCCGTTCTACAAAATTCTGCCTTCTTTAAACTTCTCTAAGAAAGTGTTACCAGAATTATTAAACCTGGACAAGCCGATATATCGACTAAACTGTAAATTTATCGCTTTCTCATCGGGGTGGTTGTCAACGTTATGGCAATGTTTATTTTCTTAAGTGTTCAATATTAGCCATCACAACGCATTGAAAAGGATCAACTAATCAAGAATGGCCAATGACGCGAAAAAAGAGTAATTTCATCATGTGATCTTTGTTGTGGTTGACAAATACTTTGGCTTCTTTCTTGAAAAAATATTCACAACTTTTCTCAATCTTTAACTACGTCAACTTCGCCGAGTTGGTGGACGAGAACAATAGATCTCTCGTTAGCACCTTTAAATTGAAAGTAACTCGATAATTATCGTGTTTATAAGGTGACTCGATGGCCTGGACGGCAACCGACAGCGATATTGTCATAGACAAGTTAGGGCACATTTTCGTGTGTGCAATGGCAGCTGCATCTATAATTTATAATACGCGAAGCGTAAACAAAAAGGCAATTTATTTTTATTAGTCATTACAGCTCTTTCTTTATCTGAAAATTTTTAACAACGTTAAATAACGTGCTGGTCGGATTATCTCCTGTCTTCGTATCTTATCACAGGAGGTCAGTGATATCTTACAGCTGAATCGGCACAATATGACGATATTGGAAACCAAACCCAACTCTAAGTGAAGCATAAAGTTCATTTCATTTTGGTTTTGTCTGGCCGTCTCAAGGGTTGTGTGAGTGTGGACACACTCGTCCTTAGCCATTATTCATTATTATGCAAGGATTACTCAGTGCTATAAATCAGAAGTAATTGCTCTAGGCTCAACTTTTTCGAACGATTTTCGGGGAGGCTTTTGCTTTAGCACACCGCAACCAATAGCGAAGATATCTGTAACATAACATTGCCTGTTCAGTTGTAACGTAAATAAGAGAGCCTCGCTGGCTTCCAAAAACAAAACAAAGGATCCTTTTCTAGCGTTTGGCTACGAAAGCCGAGAAGGGCCCTCCGATTTCCAACTTCCGACTTCCAACTTCCAACTTCCGACTTCCAACTTCTGACTTCCGACTTCCGATTTCCGACTTCCGAGTTCCGAGTTAGATTTTTAAAATGGTGGTCAATAACGTGCAGAGAGTCTCCGATATTTCCTTGGCTGTTTAGCGAACAATAAAATGCATGGAAGCACTCTTAAAAGGAAAGGATGTGTTTGCAAGTCTTACGGAAAGTCGATGATCTTCAGAGTAGCCCCGCTCGTTGTCGATAAGCTGTTATCTTCTTCGATATGTACACATTTCAAATCTCCCAGCGTAACACGCTTTGCAGTTTGTTATTAAGAATTGCTAGATTGGTCCGAGCAAGGCATTGGGATTACACTGACTGGTAAGGGGATAGCAGAAGACTTTTATAAGTGAACAATCTTTTGAATCGTGCCATTCACCTCGTCAAGATTCGTCAGAAGCGCCCTTCGTTTCTTCAGCGCTGACAAACAATATTTCTACAAATGTACGTAGAATCGATTTCCACTTTTACAATCCGTAGACAACAATTCCGCTCGTAATTTAAAATTGAAATTTCTTCGACCATCAAATAAAAGCCAATCAAAAGTCGTTGTTTCAATGATGTAATGGATCGGGGGAAATAACCAATCAAACATTTTTCCACACATTCCAGGAAAAGATCACGTGGTATTGAACACGATTGTCAACTGTAAATCACAGACGTTCTTCTCCGATTTTTTAGGAGAGCGGGCGAACTGTTATAACGGAACGAATCATACCGGCGGGAGTTCACCCCGGTTGTCTCACCGGTTAGAGAATTTCATTCCAGTTGGAATCTCGCAGTCACATAAACTAACCAGAAAAAAAACACTCGATCGTTTCGGTATGAATTTGACCTTTGTGTGGGCTGGAACGGGTAGCGCATGCGTAAAAATGGCATGTATTTAGGGAAGTGGTCAAAACTACTACACTCAAACAGGACCCACCAAACCACAAAATAGATGGTGGTGTCGTCTGCAACCCCCTTGCTTAACGTCAAAAGATGGTGTCTATCCAGCAGTAAAAGATTACAGTGAGATTCAAACCTCACTTTTCTTGTTTGTCTAGTAATGCCGACTCTTGTTAGCTGAATATTCCTGTGTCAACTCAAATTTAAAAGCCAATAAAATGTTGTCGGTAATGTTCATGTGATAAGTTAGAAGATAGGTGGTGCCTTTGAGAACCCCCCTACCCCAAAGGTGGGTCCTGTTCGAGTATAGTAGTTTTGACCGGTTCCCTTAATCAACGTCAAGTGTGCCATTACGTAGACAAGATGCGAAATCGGTAATAAACTGGGGCCTAGGCGAGTTTACTCATGTAAACAACCCCTAAAATTACTGAATAAAAGAGTACAACCCCTAAATGTATCACAATACCTCCTTTATTTCTTTTAACACAAAATCATGGGAATCTGCTCATTAGAGACGACTTTTCGAAACAGTCACCTTAGTCTAATAAGCCAAATTACCCTCTTTAGAAGCAATTTATGAAGCCGTATCTTTAACCCAACACCGTCCCTCCCCTAAAAAGAAATACACTTTCTTTGCTTTTGCTTACAACTCTCTTGGGCGTATGAGGTCAGTTTTCAACGCAAGTAATGGTAGACCATAAAATCTATAAATTCGGTGCACAAAGTAAAAACGTCACACGGTTGGATCGAGATTAATTTTAAAGAGCTTAAAATGTCGCCAGTCAGGCGTTAAGAAAAGTGGGACTTTATTAAATCATTTGCAGCCGCTTAAAATCATTTCTGACGTCAAGAGCCCAAAACAAAACAAAGAAACTAAATAAAACAAAAATGACTTCGTCTGACCTTGTGCTTCCAGTCGTTACCAAAACATATGAGACCTTGGCCCTTAAAAGCCTTCGCCCGCGTGGGAATTCGTGTCCGCCACTACAGTTTCATTTTTCAAAACGAGTTCAAATGCAACGCTTGTGATGGTGATTGGTTTTAAGTTAGTATGTCAATAAAAGATATAATTAATATCAAAACAGAAACTTGTGCATATAGGTTCTTAAGGCGTAAGACGAAAATGATTTCTCTTGGTTTAACTCGTGTTTTCTTTGATTGGAACCTGACATCACGTAGGCCATGTTGGTCAAAAGACCAATAGCAAAAACGTCTTAGGGAATTTGACTCTATTATACGCAAAACTTGAGCTACGTTTTTCTATTGTTTTGGCACCAACATGGCCGTCTTATCAAGTGAGTGCAATCAAAGAATATATGTTGTATAATAAAGTGAAGTTCTGTATCTTTTATCCTCAGCCCCAAATTGAGTCAGAATCTGAACTCTTTAAATTTATGATGTTTGTTTGACAACTCTCAAGGTTTTTCAGCTTCTTTCTTAACTTTCTCATCCTTTAAATACGTTTTCCTGGAAATGGCTCATAATATTTCCTGCAGGTTTGTACCTCGCTACCACGAACGTCAAACGACCGTCGGCAGTCTGGGCCCTGCCCATCCCAAGCTCGCTGCTATCTTTCCACACGACTTGAGTGAAGTGACCAGTATTGCTTCTGAAGCCAGGCTTGTCAAACCTGTAATCCTTAACTTCAGAGTACCACATATTTGTGGCCTCTTCGCCGGCAGTTTCAAACCGTCCAGAAAACGATGCGATGTTTTCCCCATACCCTTTCCGTTCATTTTGCGACGCGTGCTGGAGGGACCGCGCCTTCGCCAGTTTCTCGGCCCACGCCTGTGCTTCGTTTGCTATTTCCTCGGACCACTTTAGTGGAGGAACTTTATGCTTCATGCGATAATTGTTATGTGCGTCTAGGGCTTGCTTTTCGAAGGCCTTTCTTGTGGCAGAGCTGGGTACATGTTGTACTCCTTAAAAGAAAGAAAAGTGAAGAAATAACTTTTTCCGAAAAAAATACTCCAACCTTTGCCGGATCGAGTTGAACCGACGACCTTGCGATTATTGATTAGTTCGGATGCTCTACCACTGAGTTGTAGGAGACTCATGAACTTCGTTCTGGTGACAATTGACGTGAAGAAATTACTTTTTCGAAGATGACTCGGGAATTGTCGGAAAAATCCGTGTATTCGACATCTGCAAAGAGGCGCTCGGATTCTTTCCGAGGATCACCATAGAAAAAGTCATTTTATCAATCGGTCGTCCTATCCTTTCGTAAAAGAGGGGAGATGTAGCTTTTTTCGATAAAAGATTATCTTCCATTGCAGTTTAATCCATCAAGAGGTAATGTTTACGTAACTTTCCATTCGTTTTTTGTAAAAATTAAATTTGGGCCGACAAAAAATCCTTTAATAGGCTTAATCAAGAGAAAATGAGGGGACAGAGAAGGAGGCTCCCGGTCCAGCCCTTGGGATATGTCATGTCCACGAAAGTTATTTTTAGACGAGCGGAAGTTTTCCGAGACGTGCGCATGCAGGCCAACCTCGGTCCGATGTTTGAAAGAAAATATATATTCATCAGCCTTCCACGTGCGCCATCATTTTCTCTTTTCACTAAGAACCTGAGAGCGAGGCAAGACTGCGTGCGGACGTCTCAGAAGACAGACTTCCGCTAGAACAAAGACTTCCGCTCGTCTAAAAATAACTTTCGTGGACATAACATATCCCGGCCAACGCCTTGAGCCTCCCTCTCTGTCCCCTCATTTTCTCTTGGCTTAGTTTGTTAATCACGAAAGAAGTAATCAGAATTGTCCTCTCTGTTGGATAATTTTGACCGGTACAGGGCTTTCTTGTCTTGAAGCTTAGATTTACCAATTCAACGCTGTTTGTATTCCATGATTTTCATGATTCTTAGTTCCTCATCAGAGGATCAAGACAAAGGTTGATTCTTTGTTGACCTTTTCTTCATTCTCATGTCTTATCATATAGAAAAAGGGTAATACCAAAAAGGGGAATTTCGTGTTTATCAATACTGTATAGATGGCTTGCTACCAATCTCTAGACACAGATAACAATGATGTAATGAACCGTTGCTGGTGGAAGCACAAAAGTTGCTCATTTTCGTCCGCCAACATGGCGGCGATGACGTAACGTGAAAGTCACCTTCTTCCTTGGGAGACTGGGGCTTCTTGAAGACTGCAGAGGCTGGAATGTCTGCATAAAAAAAAGAGAGAGAACAACGTCTTGCAAGGGAACTGAGATGCATCAATGATCTCAAACACAATAACGATTAAAGAACGCAAAGCCGCATGCTTGATTAGCTAAACGATTTGCTGCTGCTCATCTCTCAAAACAAGAATGGATGGGTGCTGCAGTTTTGCTGTGGCTGGCATAGTGGTGAGAGAACTCACTTCCCACCAATGCGTCCCGAATTCGAATCCAAACTTCGGCGTCACGTGTGTTTTGAGTTTGTTGGCTCTCTGACTCCAGTCTGCGCCTACTCCGGTTTGCCCCTGTTCTCTGCTCATAACCTAAAGTTCCATTTGATTTGAATTGATGTCAATGTTTAGTGTCCCCAACTAGTGCCCCAGAGCGCTAGAGCACTTGACACTTAATAATAAAGTTCAGTTAGTAATTTTAAGTTCATTTTTATGTGCAAAATTTTGCAACCCTGGTACTGGTATTAATTCTAACGAATAGCTGATTGATCTGGGCTAGGATTAGCCTAATTTAGTTAAATCAGGCGAAAAAATTATTAGAGGGGCCATCTCCAAAACATGAGTCATTGTGTGACAAGTTGTGAAGTACTATTCTTTTGTGGACTCGCGTTAAGTAAAGTTATGGTTGAAATGGACTTTGCATTGCCCACGCAAGGTTAATTTAAACACAATCATTTCTTAATGTACCTCCTACAGTATTAGTAGCCCCTTACACCGACAGTACAAGCGAATGCGGTTGCAATAAACGAACTATTCATTTACTTGGACATTGCATTTGCGAGGACAAAGAGTTTATAGTACGTAATTATGACCTTGAGGAAGCGCTTTTTGCATATCCCTTGAAAACGTGTCTCCTTTCTTTGTTTCTGTAAAAGTAATTAAAGGAAGCGTAAAGATTTCTAATCTCTTTTGTTAAGCTGTTCACAAATCAAGTTATTTATCATTTAAAAGGAATGATTTTGTTGTGGTGGATTCCTTTTCTAAGGATAGACTATTTTACAGTTGAAGCTAACTTACCTGGCCTAAGAATGGAAGCGAGGCTGCCGGTGAGCCTCTTTTGATACAAACCTTTCTGCTTTTCTAATGTTAATGTAGACTAATTAGAATTACAACAATACAATTTACATTATAATAGCAGTGAGGTCAGTATTAATACTAGGTCACCGACAGCCTTACAGCCAGGTAACTGAGAAGACAACTGTAAAATTGCTTATTGCAGCTGCAAGTGTTTCCTAAAAAAATAATGAAGTTATATACCAGTGTTTTTTGATCGATAAAATACGAGCTACCAGTTTTTTTTTGTTTTTTTGTGTTTTTCTTTAACAGCTTCAAAAATCGACAACTTCCATCTATTATAATTGTGTCGTTGTTGATAAGAAAGATTAATAAGCGTGCATTGTGGACTAGAAAAAACAAAAACTTCCCCTGAGAATGGTGTATGGTGGGTCAAATTAGCATGCCATAATGGAACTGATTTAGACTTCACCATTCAAGAACCAGCTCGTAGAATAACGTGGCCTCAAAGTTAGTATTTTGCCAGCCGATAATTATTAAGAAGAAAAAAAACAAACTGTCCGAGGACACTGCAAGAATGAAATTCGACCTTCCGTGTCTAGAAACTGTCGGTATTTTTTCACCTTTTTTGTTTATTTTAATGAAGCTGCTGCCCGGTAGTAGGATTTGAAGGGAACATTCTCTAAAACAAGAAAATAATGTTTACAACCAAAATTGTTGGAACGTTTTCCGATGAAACTCTTTTGTATCTAAATGAGTGAATTTCGAAAACGCTTGCAGCGGAATCATTGAATATTTTAATTTTGGAACGCTACGTTCAAAGATGTACACAGGGTAGATTTGAGACTTATAAAAGATTTTCCTGCACGAAACAAGCTAGTCTGTTGAAATGCACACATTCCTAGGGAACAACATCTATGAATTCGAATTCATGAAAAGTTCACCGGTGGCCTTATACAAAGATCTTTGTAACCATATTTTCGTTGATAATTGTTGTGATATTTCAATAGGCCATTTCCGCGTTCATGTCTGCCACCTTTTCAAAGCGAGTCTAAGTGCGAAGTTTTTCTTATTAAAATAAGTTTTCACTCATATGTAAGGTATAACTAATTACCATCACAAAAACTTCGCGCTTAGACTCGCTTTGAAGAGGATGCAGACATGAACTCGGAAATGGAATATTGTTTCTGTATTCAACTGCGATTTTCCCCGAGACCGAAATCAAAACTCTCCCCTCTCGTACTGGCTATAAAGATTGGATGCACGTGGCTGATTTCTTTTATCCGATGGAAATTAGGCTCGTGAATTATTAATGTATACTTGACATAACAATAGCATCGCATCAAACTTGTCAGCTTACCATGCACTGTCGTTACAGTTTCCCTGGTGTATCCTTGTTGATCTAAACAAGAAACCATGGAAAAAAGACAATAAGCGCGCAAGATGCTATCTGTTGTAGCTCTTCCCACAGCATATGTCATAATGTCTACCACATCTTATGTCTACGCAGTTAACGTATCCTACACCTATCGCGTCGTGTTCACTTGAGGTCTCATGCTGTATCCGAACGTACCACGCATTCTTTGTTTACTCACGGATTAAAGAGCATGGGATGACCAATATCTCGAATATTTACCAACACTTCCAGGCCGTGATGAGTCTCAATGGACAAAACATTCGTCCTCTGCAAGTAAGTCCCACACCTTTTGCAAACGGTGTGTGGAATTTTGTGCCCAAAAGAGTTTGTGACACATGAAGGCTTTGTGAAATGGGAGATACCAGTTATTCCCCTTTCAAGACGACTAGAACTTCCTAATATTTGCAGTTGTCACTAAAAAGTTTAAGTAATTATTTTAACTACCCGACTGCTATTTGGGCGACGGAGATTTTACTTCAGCTCTGGGTACTGAAACCTGGAGGTGGTCGAATTTAAAGTCCAATCCAGAGTCCAGAGTTTTCGTGGGTTACATTAGATAAACCGCTTAGTCTATATATGGAATGCGCATGCTTTCACGTGACGTTACGGCGGCCATGTTGGTGTCCCTAAACAATGGAACGGCAGCCATGTTGGTGTACCCAACTAATCCTCCGGGAATTGAGCTCTATTATCATGAAACGTTTTCTTTTGTTTCGGTGGAAAAACAAGGTTACTGATCACGTGAGTGAAAACACTCTATACGACTCACCGTTTCCCTTCAAAGTCACTGTTACTGTGGATACAACTGTCTTCTTGGTTCCGTCCGGATAGGTCACGACCTAATAGAAATGTCATAATCCCGACGGTCTTAGTTGCCATGCCCTTTTTATCTGACAACCGCAAATCGTAAACCGCTCCGCGCTTTCGCTGTACTCTACAAAAGAGGAGTGATTTCCCAGCATGGTCAAATGGAAAATCTTAATTCGAATACCATCATGTCAACTTTGTGAATAATATCATAGTTAGTGCGGAAAATCAAAGGTGTAGGACGATTCTAACTTGAGAAGCTCTTATTGAAAATCCTATTCAAACTACCACTAGCAAAATACAATAAATTTTTGACAGTTTACCTTCTCTTCTGTTCGCTGATTGGCACCACCGTAATGGCCTGCAGCTGTACGCATGCGCATCTCTTGCCTCTTTTGCGCAGGCTCGGAACGTTTTTGCGCAGTCTCCTTTTCAGGGATTTTGACGGGACCATCCTGTCAAATTATACAAGTGTGATTCGTTGTTTTTAAGTTCAATAAAAAAAAACAACAACCGTATAGTACGCAAAAGCCGAAAAGAAATATTTAGCTAATTGAATTGGGACTTACTACTGTATCAGAGCAGTCCTCAAATGTCACAAAACTGCGAGCATACTGGCAATGAACGAAAAATGTTCGATTGTTAAACTTGACTGAGAGGTATTGAATCGGACCATCATAAGAGACTGATACGACTGTACTGTTAGAATAATTTAAACCGAAAAAACACAGCTGGGCGCGAGACGAATTATGAGCCTAAACAGATATACATGCCGAGACCCTCAAAACGGGTATATTACAGTTCTCTTCCAGAGTTCACTTCTCTTCTATTACGGGCTTCCCTCTGTCTTTGATAGGCCGCAACCCTTTTAATGCAGTATGATCGGCAGACACGTTCCGTAATAGTTCTCCACTTTCCTCTGTCATGCGCGGAATGCTGCCACACGTCCAGCACGTTGCCACATTTTAGGGTTGTTTTCAAAGTGTCCTTAAAGCGAAGTTTAGGACGGCTGACTGGGCGTGATCCATTTACCAGTTCAGCCTAAACAGAATTTCAGTTTAATCTTTACGAAATTCCAAGCCCTTATCAGAGAAAACAAAACACGATCAATGGCCTTCACGGTCAATTTAAGCTTTACACTTGATGATTCTCTATAGTACACTTAAACTGCCGTCATCCACTTGTTTTGGAAAGCTGATCTTTCAATATGTTTTCAAGATAACAAAAAGGAAAACATGATGACTGTAAAGTTTGATGGCTGAAACCTCTCCGTTCTTGGGATACAGAGGGAATTAACTGTGACACCCTAAAAGGGGCCAAAACATTTCCGGACGTTTGAAGAACGAACCATTGGCTAGTGCCAACAAACTGCTGGAACTCTTTATTTTCATTTATCTTATCATGTCGCTTCTTTCTTTTTCAAGAATTCAGATCACACACCTTTGATGGAAAAACGTTCTCTTTGAATGCTTTCATCATATTTCCAGCTGGTCGGTATCGACCGACCACAAACACTTGTCCGTCAGCACTTTTAGCCTTCCCTATCCCCAGTTCCTTGCTTCCTTTCCAAACAACTTGGGTAAAGTGACCTGTGCCCGACTGATACCCCGACTTGGTAAAGTCAAAATCTTTAACTTCGCTGTACCAGCTATTTACAGGATCACTGCCGTCGATTTCACGGCCGAATACCGAGAACAGGTTCTCGCCATCGCTTGCGTCGTCATGGCGAAGACGACCGTCCCGCGCGATCTTTTTGGCCCAGGTCTCAGCGTCTCTGGCAAGGGCGCTGGACCAGGAGAGTGGGGGCGCTTGGTGAGCTCCACGGAACTTGTTGTGGGCTTCTAGGGCTTGTTTGCCAAACGTATCCATGAATTGTTGTCACTAGAAAGATAATTCAAAGGGTTTAAATATCTCTAATAAGGCAACGATGTTAAAAATTTTGGTAACAATTAAAATGGGCACGCAAGAACTTTCATTGTGGCCTCCCTTTGCCTTTTTGTAAACGTGCAGTGACTGTTGTACTATTGCAGCACACGTACAAGTCGTAAGGCCGCACAGATGAAAGCTAAGTGTTATTGAGGCACACGGGGTAAATAAACCCGTCTCCTGATTGTCTGATTCGACAGAAGAGCGAAAACGAAATGCGTCCTTTCGAAACTATTTCCTTCGTTGAGTTAATTGACGTTGAGAAAAGTAATTAACCTCTTTATCTTGGACGTTTTAGCCTGAGACCAGGTTCCGCAGTTTGGATTACGGAGAGAAAAGGAACGTGGCGAAAAAAAAATTGGTGAGCGAAACGAGCCGAGCGGGCAACTGCGCCGCCCTTCCCTCCCCCAGTCCCTCGCTCGGCTCTCTTCACTCGTCAATGTTTTTTTCGCAACACGATCTCTTCCTCAAATGCAGTATTATCCTCCATTTTGATCGCTCTGTCCCAGGCCTTGTGGTAAAAAAGAAAAAGAGAAAAAGTAAAAGCAGCCCCTGGACAGGATCTGAACCCGGAACTTTGAAGGAACTGTTTTTATCCACTTGCCCACTAAAGAGCAACTGACTAGATAATGTGCCGATTATTTACCAAAACTAATTAGTGTATGTATAAAATCATTGCTGAATAATGAAGCTTGATTTTAAAATGGTTATCTTTCTCTTGAAGTTTGGGAACCGACATTTTTCACTGTGTAAGCTTGCTTCTTTGCAGGTGTTAATACACGTTTACAGCGGCACTTTTGGAAGAAAAAAATCATTGACATTAATAAAAAATGGCATCCTCGAAGTTAGTGATATGGTAGTCTCGTGGTTAAGAGAAGGGATTATTACTCGCACGATCCCAGGTTCGAGTTCTGCGAGTTCACACACTGGGGTTCGGCTTTTAAAAGAAATACGTTCATTTCCCATGATCCCTATCAAGCTTTCAGTGTCCAAAATGAACGATAATACTTCACTTGGAAGAAATTGACAATTAAGAATAATTCTTCAATTGAGGGAGAGACGTAGTTGTTTTTTCGCCATGTTCCTTTTCACTCCATAACCCCAACTGCGGAGCGTGGTCCCAGGCTAGGACGTTTTGTTCTTATTTCAGACCACGTGATGTTCTCAAGGGAATTTTCATTTTGTTTCATAAGTAATGCGTTCATAAGCACGTGCATAAGGGACCGTTCATTTTTTTATGGGGTAGGGGGGGGGGGAGGCTGGTGGAATTTGGAGGAGTGTAATTTTAAAATTGTATGACCCCCCCCCCCAATTTCCGTTTTTTTTTCTCCGGCCCCCCCCCCCCCTCATCAGAGTAATTTTTTTGGAAGCCCCCCCCCCCCCCTTGAATAAAAAATACACATGGTGTTAAAAGTTACTGCAGCATTAAAATTTCGTTTTGTTACATTACACATAATTTATTGAAATAAACCTGAAAGCTAGAAAGCTGCTTTTAACAAATCACTCAAAAGAATGAAAAGTCAATTTCTGCTCTTCTTGTTACAGCTCGTCCTGAGCGTGTTGTAGCTGGCCGCTCGTCTGCGTATTCCTCATCTGAGGCGATAAAAGCAAGAACGACATCATTTGAGTCGTCTTCAGAGTCAGGGGCATCACTCTTGTAGTCATCATCAGTTTCCTCTCCCTCACTGCTTTCATCACTGCTGTTTAGTTGACCTGATTCATTCCTGCCTCCCACTTCGGCTTGTCCAGTTCTGAGAGTATTCATTCGCAAGAATTTGTAAAATCTCTTATCCTATTTTTAATCTAATTTTTTCGTCCAACCCCCCTTTTCCTTCATTTTTTTTCGGCTGCCCCCCCCCCCCCCCCCCCACTTTCAAGCCAATTTTTTTTAGTGGCCTTCCCCCAAATCCTACCAGCCCCCCCTTTCTCATAAAAAATGAACGGTCCCTAAGACGACCTTTGAAAAAAACGCTTCCCTAGAGTAACATCACGTGGTCTGAAATGGGAAAACAAATTGTACAAGCTAAAGAGGTCTATTAACGCCATAATTCGATGACAAATGACGGTCTTGGCCGTTGACCAGGAAAAAAAAAACGGAAAAAAGGGTGGACTAGACAAAGTGAGCATATAGCAATATACTAAAAAACGAAACAATTACAAAAAAGGGGTTTCTAGTGTTTTAAAACTAAGTAAACGGGAAAGTTTCTCACTGATGCAATTTGGCTGCCAATAAGGTGAAATAAAATTAAAACGGGAAATAGCGAATGCAATGAACATAATGGAAAGCGAAATAAAGGGAAAACCAGATAAGCTCTCTTGCGTTAAGGTTAAAATCTGTTGAGATTGGCTGTTGGGACGACAGCTGAAAATTGTTTACATGGCCAGCTGTTCACCTGTCGTGTCACGCCTGCCGAGTAACTTGCCTGTAAAGGCAAACAGATACCATTCGTTGATCTTTAGTTGTCAGTGGTAACATAGATTTTTTTCGCCAGGATGTCCTACAAATGCTTTACGTTTTTTCGCTGCTAATAACAAACCATGTTTTACTTTTGACTTCAAAATTTGTCCGGCAATGTCTAAAATTTGTATGTATTTTTTGTTCCGGCGAAAAAAACATGACGCGGTTCACGTGCTGTGCTTCCAGAGGTTTCGTACGAATATTTACTCCTCATTTAAGCACATAATAGGGCAAAAATGTGATAATGACCTTCTATTATTCTTTAAAATCGAAGGTGGTTAAAAGCAAAAAATATTGAGAGTTATGTGTTAATTTAAAATATTGTGGTGGTTTTTTTAAAACACCATGTAGGTAAGAGCAAATAAAAGTAACCATTATTGAAAATCAGTTAAATTGTTTTTTAACGTGGTTGGAAGATTCGAAAGTTATCAACCATAACTCAAAATCGTAGTTGTGAAGCAAGAATCGTTGAGAGAGTCATTAAGCAGTATATTACAAAAACTCAGACCCTTTCGAACACACCTACTAGTCCTCCCTCTAATCCTACACATTTTTTCAAATTACCTTATGTTGGGCCCTTCTCTATTGTAGCACAAAACAGATTACGTAAATTACTTAAACGTTATTGTAACAATCTTGATGTTAAGCTAGCCTTTTCTTCCTTCAAGATCCGTAACATGTTTAGTGTGAAGGACCCTGTGCCTGTTGAACTCTGTTCGAATGTTGTCTACAAGTTTACCTGTGCAAGCTGTAATTCTTGCTATGTCGGCGAAACCAGCCGACACCTCTCGACACGCATTCGCGAACACTTAAGGACGTTCGCGCTAATTGTTTATGCGCAACGTTACTGCGCAGGTAACGCGACTGTAATATGTCACACATTACTTCGAGCATTAGTGAAGTTGAGGTTTTAAAACCTTTGCAAAAACCGTGGACGATAAGTCTTGCACAGCGTTAGATCAGAGAACATCGTGATCAGTCAAAATTGATTTAAAATATTTATGAAAGTCAAGTAGACTACTGCACGAATGATATTCGCGAGGTTCTATCAGTCGTGCACTAGTCTACTTGACTTTCACACAAATTTTTCAAGGTCAGTTAAAATAACATGGCGACAAAAACGCCGAGGAAAAAATTCCAGGCCGGCAAAAGAATGGCACATTTATTTCCGAATCATCATGAAACTTCAAAGAGAAGTGAGCGGGAGGATGGAAAAGGTAGCTGATCGAGTAGACTAGTGGCTGAAAGTTTGGAAAACTCGAGAACGAACCGTTGCGTAAATTTAATGGGGCTGTTTCTTTTTAATGTTTTTATCACCCTACGAACTTAAGTTCAAAGTGAATGCATGTTTTTAAAGTTCTTTTCCTTTACTTTCGTGAAGTCCGCTTGAATAGTGCGGACCTGCGTGGAAACAATCAGCGATTGAATTTCGCCAAAAAACACACTCCAGAGGATGAGCATGACAGCAATGGAGAGATATAATACAAAACACCAACCAAATGAAGATGACCCCTGCTTAAAACTTCGTTGCTATGCTCGAGAAAGGTTTTTTTTTCGGTAAAAACCTTTCATCTCTTCAACGATCGATCCTCTCTTGGGTTCCAGTCCTTGCCCGACAGGTCACGCAAAAGCGTGACAAACGAACTTTTCCAAGAGCTTTGCAAAATCACATCGATTTTACTCGTTCAGATCATCGGTGACCCCTATTTTTTTAATCATGAATCACTTACTTTACTTGCTATCTACAAAATATGATGAAATGAAAAAATTCTCACCGTAAGAAGTTATCTTTTTTTAACATTTTCCTTCCTCGTGCCATCGAATTCCGGTAGTGGTTGCAACGGATAGAGCTTACGAAAATGCTCGTCGAGGATGAACTCTACTGTTTACCACATCCCTAGCGGCATACAATTATCTAAAAATCTCACTCCTAAAAACCTATGCACGGAAACTTTCACTCCAACAGTTTATTTTTATGATTTTCGATGGATGAGCAGATGAGCCTACATCTCGCTATTATGACCGCGATTTCTCGAAATTAAGGCATTTTTCCACTGTCATTTTCTCCGAAACAAAGTCGGTGACCCCCATTTTTTTTTCATTTTTGGAGTAAGTACTTTATGACCTAACTCTAGGCGAGAAATGAAGAAAATCTCACCGTAGGAAGATTTTGGCGCGAACGTCCTTAAACAGGGACAGGACCTCACATATCTTTAAACACCTTCAACAATCCGAGGCTTGCCGTAACTCCTGCTCTGCGGAATGTTTTGAAGTTATAGACCGTGCGACCACAAAACTCCAGGTCAAGATAAAAGAGGCCTTACATATTTCCTGGGAGCAACCTTCTTTAAATAAGCAATTATATCACGTTAATTTAACTCTCTCGTTCTAATCAACATGTTCCATTGTACACTCTTTTTTTGTTACCTTTGGCTATTTTGTTAGATTCCCAATTTATTTCACGTTGTTATTTATCTTTGTTTAGCATATTATAAATTCAAATGTAACTTCAAATTAATTCTACTTTCAACTGAAGATGGTCGTTGCACGACCGAAACATGTCTTTAATTTCAAATGTGTCGTCACTTTTATAAAAATTGTTGTTAGTCTGCTTCTTTCCAGATTAAAAAATATGTCGATAAGTCGTTTGCAACCGCAAACGAACGCCACGAGTTGGATCCCAGCAGGTTCGATCGATAGATGACGATCTCCAATTTTGCAACCCAACTAAGCATAGTAGGCTGATTCGTTAAAAAAAAATCCTTTGGTAAATTGGGCACGCAGATAATTTTTTCCCTAACTGGGGACATAAAGATGATTCGAAAAAAAAAGGAAAAGTGTTAGATTATCTTAAGAGCCACATAATAGCAAGAGTTCAGGAATCGAACAGTTGTGGGACCTTCTGCGATATCGACTAACCTGGAAGTGCTGTATTTTTGAAGATAGATTAAAGCGTTTTCCGATCTTCCACAGAAAATAACTCTTTAAATCTTCTGTGCCTCTGAAAGTGCGATTGACAAGGGTCCGCTGTATAAATAAATAACCACGAGCACCGAAAGCAGCTCACGAAGGCTTGTCCTGTAACTGCCGAAACCGAATTGCCAGTCTGAGATCAAGTCTTCTATTGGTCTGTCGAAGTGCCCAAATTTGCATATGAGGTTTGACGACATGACAAGTTCAAGGTCTTCGAAAACTCATAATTATCTGCCTTTGCACATTTTGCTTCAAATGTCTTTCGGTTTTTGAAACTATGTGTTGATGACAAAGAAAGAACGGGATGAACGTGACATTTTCGTGTCTTTAGCCGAGCACCTGGAAGTTAACACCCCCAAGGCGATGTTGTCTCTTTTCTCCTCTCTCATTGAAAATCTTTTCCTTCATAATAGTCGCGTGCTTTTCAGTACTCAAAGAAATCGAGAAATCGATTTTCTTATGCTTAATTTTCGCCAAACATGCCCTTACTTATCCCAGACACTAATTTTTCACAGAAACTCAGCCTCACGGGAAGAGATGCAAAAGCTAGCGTTTTAACTTTCTTATTTCACCATTACCCGTATAGTATTTATTTTGATATTCAGCAAGTTTTGGTTCAGTTCCAAAAAAGGGGATAACACTAATTCATGAGGCCAGAGGGTTTGCACATGGTAGCGGATTATCCCCATATTGTATGCTGATAAACAAACTGCGGTCAACTGCGAGAGCCTAGTTCCCAAGAAACGTGAGAAGAAGAGAAATTCTACGAGAGAAAATTTCAATATTACCAACAGAGGGATCATGAAAGTAGATCGGTTCGATGTGATTATTGGCTTTCTACCCAAATTGAAAAAAAAGGGGAACAATGGGCGCTTTCCCGTCCTTAAAAGATCAATAATTTTATGTGGCGAATGGAACAGCATTTTTTATTTGGCCGCTCAAACCAATCTCATCAACGAGTGTTGCCCCAAAACAGCAATTGCCCGCGAGGAGGCATAAACTATTGGAACGAAATTTTCCAGTTGTACCGGATTCTAGGACTTCAGGATCGCTGCACGAGATATAATAAATTTCCGAATTTTTTCCGGTATAATATTTTCGTTCCATTCGATTCCTTACCCGGTTTTTTCGAATCATTTTCAGGCCGAATGGAAAGTGCTCAATGAATATACGCTGCTATAATTACAAAAAATCGACATACACATGTACCGTAATCAAATGCAGCTTGGGTTTTATTCAAATGGTTTCAAACGAAGCAACTTACGCGAATGTGAGGGTCAGTCATTCTTTTTCAAGCCTGTTCACTGTCTTGCCAGGGAAGACCCAGGAAAGCTTGTCGAATTAAGTATTGATACAATTTTTATGGCTATCAAAAAACGCAATGCTCGCCTTTTTTTTTCTGTTGACTCCGATAAGAGAAGACAATGCCCATGAAATTAGAATGTTGTTCAGTTCAAAGTCGATTGAACACTAAACGATGTTCCACTGGCCTTTTAAACGTTCTTCTGCTTTATCAATAACAAAACTTGGTAACAACTTACTTTCAAACAAGTTGAAAGGCTGAAATTAGTGCAATAAAACGATTTTACGAGCATCTTGAAGGTTGAAACATATATTAATAATTACTCCAAAATAATGAAACATTTGCATATGTTAAAACTACAGATAGTTTTCATTTGGCGTCAAGGAAACCATTTTAATTTACCAAAATAAAGCTTGAAGGACGGCTATGTTGGCCTATTTAAAAAATCCTATCGAAATTAAACTCCTTGACCCACCCCAGTCATGTAAGTGTGGAACTGTACAGTCCGCTGCTTAGTTCCCAGGTGCCCGTTTCTCAAAAGTCCCGAAACTTTACGGGCCATTTCCGGGTGTCAAAATTCCCTTTGTATCTCAAGAACGGAGAGGATTTAATTCGTCAAACTTCACAGTTATTTTTCTTTTTGTTACCTTGAAAACATGTTAAAAGATCGGCTTTCCAAAAAACAAGCGGTTGGCAATTTCACAAATGACTTTGCGGGCCCGGAAAGTTTTCGGGACTTTCGAGAAACGGGCCTCTGGTCAAGGAAGGAAAATGATGCTAGGGTTGACGTTGCACTCACTTCGCTTCCATAATCAAACTAATGTGAAATGGCAACTTACCAACCTAGAACAAAAATTTCACATAACAAAAGCAGTGAGTTTTCATTACAAGTTTACTCATAGCCTCAGCTCAGGACACAGTAGATTACTTTCAAACCTTTAAAATTTTCGATTGTAAAACTGAAAATTGATTCCACACCGATAAAACAGAACAGGATATCTTTCCAAAATACAGTCACTCAGTGACGTGTGAAGTACAGTTACATCTGCTGAGCTTTTCTGTGTCACTGTTTTACTGCGGTAACATTTTCATGGAACCTTTCCAACACATTCCCAGGCGGATAATACCTCGCTACGAGGTACGTAAGGTTACCATCCAGACTCTTACAAGATCCCACTCCGATCTCAGCAGTATTTCGCCATACAATCTGGGTGAAATGACCCGTATCTATACTAAACCCAGGGGTATCATAATCATAGGATTTTATTTCCGAATACCACATCTTAACGGCGTCAGATACTTCGAAGTGGTCTGACATACGGCAGACGTTCTCGCCGTTACACTTCCGCTCTTCTTTGCTTGCGTGACGCAGTTCTCCGTTACTTGACAATTTCTCGGCCCAAGCCTGAGCATCCCTAGAAAGCGCAGGGGACCACCTCAAAGAAGGCACATTATGACGCATGCGCAATTCGTTGTGGGTTTGCAATACAGTAGCTATGAAGGAATCTGCAAGTTAAAGATTAAGAAGTATAAATGTTTCACGAAGACTACCAGTTGTAATTTTTTGGACAATAAATAATGTTACAGAGTCGTTTCAATTACAGTCGAACCTCAGGTTGCAACCTCCTCTCGTAAGTGACCACCGCTCAGTCCCCAACAACCACTTTCCAGAATACCAAAAGTTTCCAAGTAAAATAACTATATTTGGAACCTCTTGTAAGCGACCACCTCTCTCAAGCGACCGCGACCACTTTTAGAGCTACATGTAATAGTTTGAAATTTTCTTTTGTTGTTAACCTCCTGTAAGCGACCACTTGGCAGGTAATAGAGCGGAAATTGCATAGTAAGGTCTCGTAAAATCATCCCATTCCTGGGTAGCTAACAAGAGAGGGAAATTTCTCAATGGGAAGTACTGGATTTTTTTTCTGGAAATTGACTTTTTTACATCAGACTTTTTTACCCATTCCTGGGTAGCTAACAAGGGAGGGAAATTTCTCAATGGGCAGTACCGGATTTTTTTTCTGGAAATTGACTTTTTTACATCAGGAATAAAACATTTAAATTTTTAAAGGAAAAATGCATATACACTGTATTCTATCAGTCCTAAAAGAGACGAACTTAAATTTCTCATAATTATCGAAAATTAGAACTGATTTCATAATTGACTGTTCTCTCAAGAATAGTCAACAGTTTGACGGAACTACACTAGAATGAAAATCGAAGTACAGTATTCGGCGCAGTGAACAATCATTCCCTATTCAGCCCAAGTCATATCCACAGTTTTTGATTTCTTCAATTTCAGCCAAAGCATCGATGTCTTGTTGTCTCAAGTCCGTAAAAAAAATGTATTCACATGGTAATAAACAGTTTTGCGACTACTAAAAGTTACATTTTAAGCCGGTGACATACGGTTCAGCATTTGTTGATCAAAAAAGTGTTGCAGCTCCTGTTCAACAAATGTGGAACAGTGTGTCATGCAGTGTTGAATGTTGAAATAGACCATTGACATGACGTTGTTGAACGAAATAGCGAGGAGCACTATTGCTTTCAACAAATTGCCTCTTGTTGGCTGGAGCCAACCAATCGTTTTCCAGTCTCGCATTCAAGTTATTTGGAAGGTAAAAAATGCTGGCCGCAGCATGTGATGCTGAAGAATCATTTTTATTTGAATGGTACAAAGGCAACAAGGCTCGCCGCACACCGGCAATGACAACAACCTTTCGCCATCCGCCATTTCCAAATTTGCCGCCAAAAATGGAAAGAATTCGTAATTCTCGTTCGACAAAAATTGAATGTGTTTATAGCCATTCAACAAGTCGCAACATTGTCATTTAACCGGACGCAACATCATGCTGCATTTGTTGAGCAACAAATGGCGGTTTCACTATGTTGAACCGTGTGTCACAAGCTTTAGACTGCTATCATTTCGAGAAAACGTAACTTACCATCTAAGATGGCGCAAGAAGACTTCTCTTCGGCCAAACTAGTCTCTCTAGAAGGTGCCTTTTCTGCGAATCAATAAATAAAACGCGCCAGTTATTATTTTCCTTAGTATGAGCAACGACAACAAAATCACAACATCGTAGCGATCGCCTTCTGGCGTGATTAGCAACATGACGAAATTACAATACCCAAATCTGCCATTATGTATTTTTTACTGTTCTATGGGCCATTTGTGGAGCAAAAACCGCCATACTGGAGAGCATGCAAATTGTGCACTGGGGCATCTAAAACAAAGGGACTTAATTTTATTCAGTTATTATTTTTTTATAAGGCGCGTTCCTTTGGGAGGATCCGAAAAAGGATCACTGATCCAGGATCACTTGGATCACGGTGCATCAAAGGAACCGTAAAATACTTTCCCAGCGTGGATTCATCGGTTCCTCTGATGCACCTTGTGATCCAGTTGATCTTGGATCAGCGATCCTTTGTTACATCATCCCAAAGGAACGCACCTTTATAGATGTCCCAATGCGCAATTTGCTCTCCAGTATATCGGTTTTTGTACTGTACCATGTGATCACAAGCTGCAAAAGGCCTATTACTAACCTTGGCAATGCTCTTTATCCGCAGCAACCTGTTCAAAAGTAAAGGTTGAAAATCGCACATATTAGCAATGATCAGCAGAATCAGAAATTATGCAACTCCTAAACCGATCGTCTTTATCTCCACAAAAGCTACGTACGATACACATCTGAAAAAGTCAAAAATTAAGTCGCTTCTTTTACTTAGCATACTCATCAGTCAGAATACCTTAGGAAGGACGTTTCCGTTAAAGGCGCTCAATATGTTACCCGCGGGACGGTACCGTGCCACCACAAAAACACTTCCATTGCTACTCTTAGCTCGTGCCATGCCGAGTTCCTTCGTGTCCTTCCATACAACCTGTGTGAAATGTCCAGTTCCGGGCTGATGGCCTCCTTTTTTAAAATTGTATTTTTCTGCCTGTGAAAGAAAAAAAAAAGCAGGCGTAAGTCTTTTTTCATGTTGTCTTGATTGAATTTTCATGCAATCGTCCAAGGGACGCGGGAGGTTGTGAGTTCAACTCCGGCCGGACCAACACTCAGGGTCGTTAAATAACTGAGGAGAAAGTGCTGCCTTCAAGTTTGTATTTACATCTGCAAATGGTTACACTCTTTAGTCTTCTCGGATAAGGACGATAAGCCGGTGGTCCAGTCTCACAACCCTTCAATGTTCATAATCCTGTGGGACGTAAAAGAACCCGCACACTTGTCGCAAAGAGTAAGGCATGTAGTTCCCGGTGTTGTGGTCTGCCTTCTGTGGTGTATCATGGTTGGGAGGGTAAAATGGTGGTAAACCTCGTAGGGGACCTATGTCCTATTGTTAATTCCACCATGTATGTATTCACACTTAATCACTAAATAAAATAAATAAATAAAGGGTTTACTTAAATCTTGGTTATATCATTTAGACCGTGCTAGTGGACTTTAATTTTGGAATAAATTATGGGTCTTAGCACAAAAGGTGGAAAGGGACCTCAGTGTCAAATGTTTCTGGGAAACCTCACAGGGAGACTTTGTAGAAAAAACGGGGAACCGCGTATGCCATTGTCATATCATGGCTTAGAATCCTGACCCCTACTGATCTTTCGAGATCTTAGAGTCGGTGTACATCAGTATCAGAGAATCCAGCCGTGCCTTTTCCTCGTAGCCTTATCGAGGAATACTTTCAACTGAACTGCGCAACTGCACAGATATTTTCATCGGAATTTTTTTTTTTTTTAGTTTACTTGTATGAAATTGGATAGCGAGGTGAAACATTTTCTTAAGTCTTTTGCAGCTTTTTAGCTTTCACCCAACTTTGGACAATGGAAATGATTAGTGCAGTATTTTCCTTTTTTTTGGAACAATAGTTTGATATCTCAAATATTTCCTTAAAGATTTTGCTTCAGCCGAACATGGGAGGCATTGCCCTCTACTAAGTGCAACACGAATATCTAGGAATTTCTAACATTTTACTGATTTCGCCGTCAAAAGTAGCAGAATTGGGCCCTATCACCGTAAACAGCAGCAGCTAATATGATTCAAATAGCGATGCCATTTACTCTGAGAAGCACCTGTGCAATCTCGAATCCATAAGACTGCACATTTCGCACGCCCGTAGATTATGCACCACGCTTCATTACCTCAGAATACCAACTTTTAACGGCCTCTTCTGCCGCAACATCAAAGCCCTGAGATGACATGAATACATTTTCTCCAATTCCTTCGAGTTGATCGTGTTTCAGCCTTCCTTCCTTGGCAAGTTTCTTAGCCCAGACTTGTGCGCTTCTTGAGAGATCATTGGACCAACTCAGAGCCTGGACATTGTGTGCTGAACGTAGCTTATTATGTTCGTCTAGGGCGGTTCTTGAAAACTCATCCATTATCTGAAGATGCTAATTCAGTCAAGAATAAATAAGAAAATAACACTGAGGGCCGTTTTTGTACTTGGACTCCATTCACAGGAAGCAAAATAACTCTTTCCAATGTGGCCCGGGTTCGATTCCCAGATTCGGCGTCATATGACTTCATATGTGGGGTGAGTCTATTGGTTCTCTACTCTGCATCGAGAGGTTTTTCTCCGGGTACTGCGGTTTTCCCCTCTCCTCAAAAACTAGCATTTGACTTGATGTGCCTTAGATGTTAATTTCAGTTTACAGTGTCCCCAATAGTGCTCCAGCGCTAGAACGACTGGACACTTAAATAAAGTTCCTTTCCTTTCCGCGCGCAAAGGCAATTCCAGACATTGGTACGAAATTATTGACGTAAAGGAAAGGAAAAATAAGGCTACACAAGCGACAACAAACAACAAAGCTACAGCAAAGCAATCTGAATGATCAGCCGCCTGCACTGACTTGCCTATGGTTCTTTGTTGTCCCAATCATAGTTAATCGAGGACTGGTTATGAAACCTTAGAACCTTCAAAAGCGAGAACAATGTTGTCGCAATCGATGTTGAATTGACCGTGACCATGCAGAATCTTTTGTTTTCGCTTCGCACGGGTTCGCAAATTAGTTGCGCATAATTTAATCGAAGGACTTGATTGATTATCTTCTCGAAAAAATGTGTGGTTTGTGGAAGGGTAAAAAATACGGACAAAATAATGAAGCAAAGGAACTTGTCGAGTTTTATGACCATCTCCATGCATCAACTATGTCCCAATATATCTCCGCCTACTACAGGGGCGTAGCGTCCATGTACGCACGTACAGCTCAAATCCTGGAAACCTTATTCCCTGGGAGCATTATTTCTTTAAAGTCGTTATAAAATCGGGCAAGTTTTTTAAATTCCGTATTATACTGGTGTCCCTCTGCGTGAGTATTTCCAGTATCTTTTCATTAACCCATACAGGCCTGGCCAAAGGATCCAACATTGCTGGAAGCTGTTGAAGTGTCGAACACGAGGTGGCCAAACGAAAGCAGCATGCTGGTTCCAGCATTTTGGACTCAAGGGTCTGGAACCAAAATATACCCAGAATCCTTAGAAAACAAACGACAATGTCGGATGATATTGCACTAACATGTTGGACCCGTTTGGCCAGGCGTTAACGGCAAGGAACGTAATAGTGGACGAAAGCAAAAAGAATATTCTGCCCTCCGAGGCCCCCACATGGAGTCAGTCTTATTACCAGTCCCCAGTTCCCGGCTAGAAAGGGTTATGATGATCCAACATATCCTCTATGTCTGGAATGACTATTATCGACAATTCGTAATTTTCCCTGGATTGACTATTATCGTCATTTTAGGATTACTCTGTCTCAGGACTTGTGGTAGCAGATGAAAGAAAAAATGAAAAGTGGCATCCCTGGACGGGATTTGAACCCGGAGCTCCCAATGGAATGAAGGAACTGTTTTTATCCACTTATCAACTAAAGATCAACTGGCTGACAGTTGCAACGATCATTTATCAAATATAATTAGTATATATAATGTAGTTGCTGAATAGTGGTTAAGACTAGGATTTGATTTTAAAATGGTTAGCTTTATCTTAAGGTTTGATAACCGACATTTTCTCCTTTTTAAACTTGTTTCTTAGCCGTTGATAATACACGTTTACAGCGGCATTCGGAAGAAAAAATATATTAATTGTTTTTTTTTTTTTAAGTGCCCTGTCAGTTAGCGATGCGGTTGTCTAGTGGTGAAAGGGTTATTAATCGAACATTCTCAGGTTCGAGTCCAGCGAGTTTAGGCATTGGGGTTCGGATTTTAAAAATAGATATTCATTTCCCATAATCCCTACCAAGCGCTAAGCGTCCTAAATTGACGATAATAGTCAATTTAGAGAAACTTAGGAATTGTCGATAATAGTCATTTCAGAGGTAGAGGATGTGTTGGATGATCATGCTCAACAGCGTACAGAGAGCGGGCTCTAGATTGTTTTCTCAGGCCACAATTTATGACTTTAACGTTAATCTTTCGGGTGCTACCGTCTACCAAGACTCTCTGATAAAGATCCACGTAGGTCTCGGAAATTTAGCTTTTGGTCTATTCAAATTCCTTTTGCGGTGGTCAATTCTGTTTGATCAACTCACTCGTACTGGCCATGCCAAACAGTGCATTCCTGCTGGGTCTCCCTGATAATCCGGTAATGTGATACGGTTTA
Organism: Montipora capricornis; assembly: GCF_036669925.1. Classification (NCBI taxonomy): domain Eukaryota; kingdom Metazoa; phylum Cnidaria; class Anthozoa; order Scleractinia; family Acroporidae; genus Montipora; species Montipora capricornis. Next base: position 66,421,487 of record NC_090885.1, read on the forward strand.
TCTCGTTCAATTCGGGCTAATCTCAACTCACATGTACTGAGGTATTTATAACTAAAGTTGAACCTCACTTGAACTCTCGGATTGAAAGCTCTCGTAAGCGACCGCGACCACCTTTGGAATTACCCAACAATTACCCGACTAGACTTTCCCATTGTTTTTAATTTTCTCGCTGGTTATTAAGCACTTAATGACTGGCCCCAAGGGAAACAGGGAGTTTTGTTTCCCCGAGACCCTCAATGTTCCCCGAGGCGAAGCCGAGGGAAACATTGAGGTCGAAGGGAAACAAAACTCACTGTTTCCCGCGGGGCTAGTCATTAAGTGTTTTGTTATACCTTCCAACTCAAAATGGAACAATACACAGATAAAAATTATTTGCTTGACGTCGGCTGGCGTACAGATTTGCCGCCGTTTCAGGGGCACCGAACTAATCTGTTCCTCACATTATCTGTTCCCCAGAGGAATCTTGCTGGCTGGCAAAAATACAGGTGTTTCGATGAGCTGGCTGGGAAATTTTGTTATTGACAGAGGTTTTGCCTGGTAATTACTGACTTTTTCTTGCATTTCAACCCGAGCTGGCTGTAGAAACTCTGAAGACTGAGGACGACTAAAAAAATAACCTGTTTTGTCCCGGTTTTGTCGCTTTTGTTCGGTATTTTTGGATCGTGGGATTTGAAAGCGCGCGGAATTCCTGGCTGGGAAATAAATTTGATCTGCTGGCTGGGAAACCAACCAATTTTATCTAGCTGGCTGGGAAATTTCTTGTGTGTCTTGCTGGGAAAAAGGAACAGATAATGTTTTCCCAGCAACACTGAAAAACACCTGAAAATGCCTTAATAACATTTATTTTCCTTAACCGGGTATAATAATACATTTTACAACAAATTGGTCGTTGGGTGCCCCTGCCGTTTCAAAGGTGCACGACCTGATCACGTCTGAGTCGAAAGTTCAAGTTGTTGTTGCCCTAGGGCGTCATGAAGTTTTGTTCGCCCTAGGCCGTCATAAGTGTTTGGCCAATGACATTTGACACGTTCTCCTCCAATCAGAAAACGTATTTGAGTTGGGAGGTATAACAAAGCTTGTTGACCGACACACGACTGCTATTAAAGGTAGCCTCGCTCTTCAAGGCGGGCTTTGAATGTTTTGGCTGGGAATGTTTGTAAGGATATTTTGGCAGATGAGAATGAGAATAAAGAAGTTCTCGTTATCTTCTGATCAATAAGAATTTACAAATCCTAGAGACTTGTAAGCTATCAGCTCTAGTAGCGACCACTTTTTCGAATTCCCTAGTGGGTGGTCGCTTACGAAAGCTTCGATTGTAGTTAGGTACTATGGTGGACATAAGAACTTTAACCAGCTGAATTCACTGTGAATTGGCCTTTCGGACAACTAAACTCGCTCATTATGGGGGAAGATTCAGTTGTTTCGGTCCGGCTTACAAGAACGCGGTTGAGACAGATGAAGATAATAATTCCACCAGGAATATGCATGTCAACGACTTCTTTTGATTGAATGGAAATCTGTTCCTGTGAATAGGTGATAAGCGACAGGAAGACAATCAGCAAGGTTGAAGAGATTTATACAGTATTTATCCCTGATGAACACAAAGAAAAACGGATAAATGAAAATGAGAATAACTAAGGTTTCTTCAACATCCATGAACAATTTTTCGGATTTTCTGGATGTTTCCACGTCAAGAATAGCTATAATCCTCGCCAGATAACATAAATTTTAGCCTCTGGTTAAACTCTGCGACTAGCCAAGCTACGGCCCATGTCCAACTTCTTTAAGCCGTTATTTACATCTCAATCGCTTTTGTTTGGAAGCACATGGCCAAAATGGAGAACAATATGAAATTTATATGCGATAGTGAAAAGTCAGTTTGTTATGTCTCCAAAAGTTTCGGGTAAACGGACTCTGCTCCCGTATATTGTTTTTATTACCGGCAATATTCAACATAGTGTATTTTGTATGTTTGTCATAAGATGTCAACTTTGAATATGCATGCGTGCACGCGGAGTTGCGTTACTTGAATTGGGCATCGGAAAATCATCTGACCAAATACATTTACTTTTTAAACTCATTCCTAAATGGAATTAGTCTTAATTAGTCAATACGCATCGGCTGTTCCTTCACGGGTATTAAAAAAAGATAGAATTCAGACTACTGCATATAACTTTTCAATAGTATTGTGTTCTAATATTTCTTTCGTGTTCCTTGATAAATACTGAATGCTTTCATGAATGAACCACAAACTAAGCCTGAAGAGCTAAATATCAAAGGTTACAAATAAGTAGCCGACGTTTTCAGTGATTCGAATAGCAGTTGGCTTCTACCAGCTTCTACACATCATAACACGGCTAAATTAATGCTTGATGGTCCCCAAATCATGTTTAAGCGAAATATTAGGCCCGTTTTAAATGTCGCATTTTACATGTGCCGAATCTAATGCAAATAAGGAAAAAATCTATTGTTTTCGCTCATTTGCATTACATTCGGCCCATGTAAAATGCGACGTTTAAAACGGGCCTTAACTGTGGTAAATTATCTGACATATGAACTAGCTGAATGCGATTGACGAGGTAGAATTCCTCACGTTTGAAGTAATGAAAGAAAAGAGGGTAGAATGTAGCTTACGCTGTTTACTTTTCACTTACCTTTCCTACTTGTCCTGGTTAAAAATAATGATTAAGTTATCGGAGTTTGCGCGCCGACAAACAGACAGTAATAAATCGGATCTTTCTGCATGTACCGGAAAGCATTGTATTTTTGGTCACTTGGGACCAGTCTTTATTTGGAGTTGTTTTGTTTTCTGTCTTTTGTTTCTTTTGTTTTACGTAATCTGTGCTCCGGTACCTGCAGAAGGAACCAATTAACCTAAAGCCAGTCACTGGTCTTCGGTCCAGGCAACCGCACCAAAAATAACTAGGAGCCCAACGATCAGCGACCCCAACCAAGAAGAAATATAATAGACATAGACATCATTAAAATAAATGGATGTTGTTGACAGATGACCTCAGATATAAGGCATGGGTCGCACTTGGGAAAAGTTTTCAACTTTGCCGACCGAAAAAACCACAAAAATTCGAAACCGCAATCGGAAATGAAAACTTTTAGCCAACGGGTCGCACTTGTAGAGTTTTGATTCATTGCCAAGTGGAATAGAATTTCACTGAAAAAATATTTTGTTATCATTTCAAGCAACATGCTTCCCGATGAACCCTTATTTCTAACTATTTATAACAACACTTTCTCTTAACTGATTAGAGTGTAATTTGAAGTGCTAATTTTGTACCCCATATGAAACATGTGAGCGTTAGCCCTACTAATGGAAATGGGTCCACACAAGGACGGAGAAAAACTCTGACTAGGTGGGAATTGAACCCACGACCTTCGGGTTAGATCACCACTGCTCTACCGATTGAGCTACAAGGTCAGACGAGAACAGGCCGTGGGAATTGAAGATGTTAAAGAGTTTTCTCCATCCTTGTGTTTTCTCTGTCCTTGTGTGGGCCCATTTCCATTAGTAGGGATAACGCTCCCATGGTTCATATGGGTACAAAACTAGCACTTCACATTACATTCTAATCTGTTAAGTTTGTAGAAATATAAGTGCTACACGGCCAACGTTTGTAAAAACGTAACCCCTCCTTGTACTTGTACATGTTCATTGCCGTGACTTTAACATCTTCAGTTCCCACGGTCTGCTCCCGTCTGACGTTGTAGCTCAGTCGGTAGAGCAGCGGTGATCCAACCCGAAGGTCGTGGGTTCAATTCCCACCCTGATCAGAGTTTTTCTCTGTCCTTGTTTGGGCCCATTTCCATCAGTAGGGCTAACGCTCACATGTTTCATATGGGGTACAAAACTAGCACTTCAACTTACACTCTAATCAGTTAAGTCTGTTGAAATATAAGTCTGTTGAAATATAAGTGCCACACGGCCAACGTTTGTAAAAACGTAACCCTTCCTAACACCTTCTCTTGTTCGTTCGTCCACTTTTCATGAGATCGTTTGCCAGTTTCCTAAAGATCAGCATCCCAGGAAACAACCGAGAAGACTACGTTAAAAATCTTTGGGTTGTGAATGGTCGTGGCTGAGTTTTGATGTGCTAGGTCGGCTTGCTTGCATAGTCCGTAAAAACCTTGAAATTGGGATGGATAATAAAAACCTTGTCCATCCCTAACGAAAGCGCGAAGATTTCAGAATTTCCACGTTTTGTTCACATAATTATATCGTGTTGCAAATCGATCACGTTTCATTGACAAGCGTTGACAGTTACCGCCATGATTCCTATTAGCTCGAGTTTTCCAAAATCTGCCTGCCCCGCCCAAGCACTACGGTGCCTTTGATTTTTTTGGCGATTTTCCAAAAAAATTCCAATTGGAAAACTTGGGGTCGCACTTGGCAATGTGAACTGATGACAGATTTTTACCTCAAAGTAAACAAATTTTCCGAAAAGTTTCCCATGTGCGACCCATAGGCGAGCATAGGTCAAAGGTCAAAAAACATGACTAGAATTTTGTTTCAAACAATAAACACCTGGCCACAGTTTTTCAAAAGGTGGATAACGCTATCCACCGGATAAATCACTATCCATTGGATAGCGAAATTGATTTCGCTATTACTTATCCAGTGTATGGTGATTTATCCGGCTGATAGCGCTATCCATCGTTGGAACAACTGGGGCCTGGTAAGCACATTTGCCACACTAGTTTTCGAACAAATTGTTTTCTTGGTGATGAAATGGTTCACCTCTTTTGAGCGAAACTCAAATCGTAATTCCTCAAGTAAAAAATCTTTACGCTTCATACAGGAGCCGAGTTACCCGGAGCCTCGATCTGAGACAACCCTTTCCCGTATCTTATTAAGAAGCGCCTCCGATGAACGCTTTTAGTCGGTGTTTTCATAATAGCCAATCATAAGAGACCTATGATCAGCCAGCCTATGATCAGTCACCTGCGTATGTGACGTATGTGAATCACTTCACGTATGTTCTCAGTCACATATGTCACATACGAATATATCAATCCAATGAACTTTGCTTATTTCTATTACTGCAAGTTTATTCATGTTTTTTACTCACTGATGGCATGATGTAACAAAATGTAACCAAACAATTTTTAATAAATGCAATCAAACAAGAAAGTTTGTAACTTGATAATTTTTACTAAGATGTCATTTAGTGACGCTCAATCACAATCGCTTGCAATCATGAAACTGTAATTGTGTAGACTCCCTAGTGAAAGGCAATATCTCGAAGCTCAGGCTATAAATAAAGAACAAATGTTTCAGTTCTGTGATCAGTTCAATGATCTCTTTGTAAAAAAAAAAAAGGACAAGAATTTATGCTCAATCAGCATCTCTCAGTTAGTTCAATTCACCTAAGTTAATCGTATATTATTAGAGTTTGAAGTCTAACTCTCGCTTTGAAACCGTCAAATAAATTTTTTTCTGAGGCGATCATATTGGCAATAGTGTCCTTTAGTTCACTAATTTTCTAAATATCGTGTTACAAGGTCGCGGACTCGGAGGTTTAATTGTTAAAAGAACTTTCGTGCCTCAGTCCTCTTTAATGTATTGCGTTCCTGTAACATTGGTTTTAGCGAACAAGGCATCATTTCTTCCTGCATGTCTGCACTGCAGAGAGTACAGACGTTGATGGTCGGTTGAAAGAAAAGCTACTGTAGTCTTCTGAGCATGGTTTTACATAGCGGACATAGCTGTCGCGTTAGGAGACAGTTGGGCCATTCAATTCGATACCCAGCCCACTCAATGGTTGCACCGTGTTTTCCAAGATACGGTTTTTAGGCCTCATGAAAGCTCGGCTTATTTCAGCTGGGAGGTGATCATGATCATTGTTTTGGTACTTTGAGTTCCTCTTCCTTAAGGTGTAAATTAACTATGGTCTCATCCATAAGGGAGGGATTGCTTTGAAATTAAAGGGCCAATTAAAAGACGACTGTTGCTTATGATCATTTTAGGACAAACTTTTTTATGACAACTGTGACGAATTAGTAGAACTGTTGTATTTTGTACTTGCTTAAAAACAGATGCTATCGAGAAAGCTTATTCCATCTTGAAGCAGTGTATATATGAAGAGCTTAAATAACTCGACCTTACAACCATTAGTCCAGTGGACGAAAATGAAAAATAGTTGAAAGTCTTTGTATAAAAAGTCAGATCTTGTTCTGGCAAGATGAATAAAAGACGCCAAAGTCTTCGCAGAAGTCGGAAAACGGTGGGTTAACACGCCGCAAATTATCTTCCTGATTCTTGTGCTATTGATGTTTCATTGTTCTGAATTTTGGCCCCTGTGTCAAAGAAAAAGTAAATAATCCACAGTAAATAAAAAGAGAGCTAGCCGAAACGGTTGAACAGAGATGGAAAATGATGCTATGACCCCCTCTGTTCACGTGATGCATCGCGGGCTAGAAAAATGAACCAATCATAGATAAGGGCGGAGAGAGGATAGTTCTAGTTAAGGGATTGCGATCTCTGTGACTGGCGCTCTTAATTATACCTTCACGAAGTAAAACTCAGCTTTTTTGCCGAAGCCTACCTAATCAAATGCAAGAGACTTTCCTCTTTATGGAAACGTGATTGCTAGTCAGCTGTTATGCGTTCATTCAACCATTCATTTATCCATTCTTAAATCCCTTTTAAACACGCACAAAATTGACAGGACACTACAAAATAGCGGCACGGTACCAATATTTGGAGTGCCCGAGCATAGCTCCAGAGATGTGCACGGCACCCTGGGAACGAGCGTGAAACATAGGTACGGTACCGAGATTTCGGAGAGTCGTGCCAAACGTTTTTGCTAATGAAAAGCGGGCTTTAGTCTCCACTTAATCAGTCACTCACTTAGTCATTCTCTCGCTTATTTCCTCATTCATTTCTTCATTCTCTCGTTCAACCCTCCATTCATCTCTCATCCATCCATACCCTCACTCACTCACTCACTCACTTTACCAAGCATCTGTATCTTCCTCCTTTCTTTCCTTTCTTTTTTTCGTCCATTCTTCCCTCCCATTTATTTACTTATTTATTTATGTATTTTCTGATTTTTATTAACAACGATAATTTGGTTATACGTTTATCAAAGTTCTGTCACATCTAAAAGGCTGAAGTAACGGGTTGAAATTCAGAAGGTGTACCTCGTATTAATTTGAAATTCTATCTAAACGTGTTATGGCTTTGCAGCAAACATGCGGTTAGAAGCTCCCTCTTCCTTTAAAGGCGAAGACTTCAAGATGTCGATCAAACGCTTTCGCGTATCATACTGAATTCCTCCGATTTGAATTTGCTGTGGCTTTTTCATCCCTAAGAAGTTATTAGTGAGTTTATTAGTATTATTAGTTATTTGTTAGATGAGGTTCAGTGATGCTAGACAGAAACAACAACCGACTGCAAGTCGCAGAACATTACATGTCAGTTCGATTTCATGTTTAAGGCGAAAAATGAACAAATGACACAAGAAAGGAAATGAACTATCCTAACCCATAGATATCAAATCACTAGAATCGGTCTAATATGTATATATATATATATATATATATATCTTTTTTTAATTTTTTATTTTTTAATTTGGTAGTGCATTTTTAATATTGGGATTATTCCTTGATTTTGACCCCCTTGGAAGAAAATATATATGACCAAATCGCATGCAATTCCTCAAAACATGATTGAGGTGGATATTTTATATGGCGCGTTTTTAGTGTCAAAATTCAATGGTGCATTCGGCAATCGACCTCGCGGCTCTGGGGAATAAACTCCTTTTGTTTCGGAATGAATTTTAATATATCGAAATTGGTCTATTCAAACTTTCAATTCAACGATTCAAACATTCAATACACCCATATCACTCACTGTACAAACAAAAGATTTTGCCCGTCTAGCCTCTCATTCAGTGTGGCAAAGACAATGCAAAGACAAAGCCTTTATTCCCCATGGACTCCAAAATGGCCCCCGAGTGATAAAGGTGAATTTCGGCAATTCAATTCAATTCCTAAGGTTAGCTTAAATGAATGTTTAGGATTCTTCTGTATTGGTAAGACAATGACCTGTGATTTGTGAAGCGAAGTGAATATTTGCATTGTCGAACTGAAAGTCTGAATGGCATGATGTAACAAAATGTATCCGAACAATTTCTAATAAATGCAATCAAAGTGTCATTTGATTACCGCACAAGTTGCACGTGATCCCGCACGTTGTCTTCATGCTGCGTGGAAATTTCTGGCAATAGCCTCGTGTTTTTACTTCTTGGCAAGTATCACGATCATAGACATCGGCACAGAAGGCTGAAAAAGAGCAGAAACACTCCTGTTGTAAGATCTGTAGGTGATTTATCCAACTGACCAAAGTAATCACTTTGGTTAATTCCATGAAACCATACAATTAATAATTTAGCCTATGCCAGTTTGGAGCGTACGTTCATTCAAAATTTCACGAAAAAAGTTAGTTAGATATCACAATCATCTTCCCAGCGATTGCAGGATACCTTGGCACTTGTCTTCTTGTGCCGTCATTCTAACGCACGATGCATAAAACATGGCATGCAAGTGAGTGGCCGCAAATAGATGGTTTTCGCCTGACGTCATCGCCGCCATGTTGGAGGACGAAAGCAAAATATCTCTCATTGGCTCCTTTTGTTCGTCCACCAGCAATTGTACATTGCAGCATTGTTATCTGTGTCTCTAGAGATTGGTTGCAAACCATCTATTTTGTACTAAAGCGAGATCCTCTTTCAGCTACATATATACACAAAGCCAGGGAAAGGCGCCCTGCAGCTGGGGAAGAGGTTGGCATCTACATCTATCTTTATTACCTTTAAAACCATAAGTATCGCAAGCATGAATTTGTTTTCAATTTCAGAGAGAACGGTTTAAACGATTTCGATGACGTTAATCCTCAACAAGATTCTGTAGTCCGTGCTCATCCAAGCTGTACATGCAATTCTCTTCTTTTCTGCAATCCCGGCATGACGCTGGCTTGTGTTTGTCTCGTTGCGTTTCGTTAATTAATGCCCACCATTACCATGTGCTCATGTGCTGCCTTACCGTAGATGTTCTCCGCCATTATATGGCCAGCAAGGGTAAAGGCCACTTGCACTAAGAGGTCATGTGACATCGTTTTTATGAAAATGAAAGTTACATGATTTTGCCTTCGAAACACTATTAGTGGGTCATCTCTTAAACAAAATAATAGTGATTTGGTTTTTCAAACCCGCACCATTTGCTTAAAATGAGAAAGTCCGTAGCTGGTCACGTGACCAAAACTTGATTTTTTTGAAATTATGAATTACGGCTTTCTGACACAAATTTTGCACTTGAACTTCAAGGAAAATGTTGAAAAGATGATGTGGTAACGTTTATGGCACATCTGAACTCAACTATCAAACATTTAACAAGATATAAGCAAAAGTAGTTTTGGCCGCCATGTTGGAGGGCAAGAGTATGCCCTCCAACATGGCGGCCAAGACAAATCATGCTACTTTGTTGAAAAATCAAAGTACCATAAAATATCTCCCTTAAATGTGTTTCCTCTCAAATTTCGCGTGTAAGATAATTTTCATGTGTTCTGTCAATTTTTGGCAACAGCAAGATTACAACTCATTGTTTAAGGGAAGCATTGGTCACGTGACCTCTTAGTGCAAGTGGTCTATTGCCTTTTGTTACCGATCTTGTTCAATTTGTGACGCTGGTGTGCGGCTTTGATTATAGGCTTTTATAGCCGTTCATTGCCAGGGGTCTGAGCTTCGCGCTTAGTGATGTGCTCAGTTGCCAGAGCAGGTTTACCTTCATAAGATTGGTCCTCAATTTCGCTCTCCGCTTCTGCTTTGAGTTCTTCGATTTCTTCGTCTGTTAATCTCTTCCTCCCTAAGAAAGGTAGGTAAAAGGTAAGGTAAAGTCTGCTACGAGCCTAGAAGGCCCACCAGGCCTGCGCATATCTCCGGTTTCTGTAGCATGAAGCGACTAGGAGTATTTCTACTTCCCCCTGGATGGGACGCTAGTCCATCGCAGAGTTACCCCCAGCATTAAATTCACCGGTACCCATTTATACACCTGGGTGGAGAGAGGTACCGTGGGAGTAAAGTGCCCAAGAACACAACACAATGGCCCCGGCCAGGACCCGAACCCGGATCCGAACCCGGACCGAACACTGACCATGAGTCCACCGCGCCTCCCTCCGTAAGAAAACAAAGATATAAATAACACCAATCTTCAGCTCTTGCATTTGACTTGTAAACGTTAACAAGACAATTGTCCAGCTAACACAAAATTTCAAAATTTAAGACGACTGGGATCATTGGAGATATTTGGCCTTAAAATAAGCAACGACGACGGCTATGGCTATGCTAAGTTCTTCGGCATGAAAAGTGATTACTACCAGTCTTAGCCTACTGATCACTTTCTAACAATTAAAACTGGTATTTTGCAAGTTCGTTTTCGAGATATCAGGGCTATGGCTATGCTAAGTTCTTCGGCATGAAAAGTGATTACTACCAGTCTTAGTCTACTGATCACTTTCTAACAATTAAAACTGGTATTTTGCAAGTTCGTTTTCGAGATATCAGCGTTTAACTAACTCTTTCACTTTTGAAAAAAATGTATGAAAGGTCACTCACCGTCGCATTTGTAAAGAAGGTTGGCTTGCAGGATGTCAAATCTACTGAGTGCTTTTCGTTGACCGATATCTACGTCTCTCAAAGGTATAAGAGTGTCTAGCATCACAGGAAAGCGAGAGAAGAACGCTCTGTTATAATGCATGATGGATCCATAGTCATAAGGAACATCCCTTGAGTCGATCCACTTTCGACCAAACCGGTAGAAGTTTCTCTCATAGCCTTAGAAAATAAAAATTGAAAAACAAAAGTTTAAACTGTGTTCCAAGTCACGCGAGTTACGTGAGTCGGAACAGAGTTACAGAAAACCTGTAGGAACAATATGTTAAATCAAGAGAAAATAAAGGGATGGAAAGGACGAGTAGTGATATGTGATTTTCTCAAGAAATCACATATCAGTGACCCAAGAGACGGAAATCAGTTTCCTTTAACGTCTGACGTGATATGAATTCATTGGAGAACTACTTTGGTGAAAAAGAAGTATTCAACCAGTGGACTAATGCAAATCCTGCATTTTGATTGGCTACACTACAACAGGACTATTAGTAATAGTCCTCGAGTAGCGAAAAGCGTGGCGCTTTCTTTCGTTTTATTCCCAAATAAATATTTCTGCAACTTGCATTTGCTAACTTTGCTATTGCCTTTTCTGTCCGACTGTCCGTTTGTTTTTGAAAATAACTAAAGCTGGACCGAATGTGCATCTTCCTTTGTGGCAGTTTATTTCCCATATTGCACGACTTTATTTTCCCGACTGGCCTCTGGGTAATGTACATATACAATCCCCACCAAAACATTTGGGACGGCTTTGTTGTTTTTCAATGAAGATAATTGTTCCATTGATCCCCCATCTTGGACAGTTATTGTGCAACTTCGCACGGTTGTAGATGTGGGTAGGAATTGGAAGTTAAACTTGGAAGTAATCTCCCCAAAAGACGAGCAAAAAGTGCTGTATCTCCAAACGTTTTGACCAGGATTTAGATCCGCAATACACAACATGTATCAAATAAAAGGGGGCTTTCGTTACTCCATTTTTTCTCGATATTCATATCAGGAGAAAGACACCCTAGTTATAGAGAAGGAATCCACTTCTGTGCGGTTATTTACGGTGCAGGCTGCAGCTACTCACCCGGTAGAATGTTCTTTTTCAGAACTCTAACATACTTGTTCCTGTCAGGACGGCTGTGTTCATGGAAGAAGCCGACAGCGTGGCCCAACTCGTGAATGATATTTCCAACTTTACACCTTAATGCTGGGCTACCAATCGTCAGCTTTTGCATTTTATCGCCACCCCGACCGACTCGAGAAGCGCAACTAAAAAGGAAGGGAAGTTCTGGATAAAAGCTGATGTCATATAACAGGCAATTTATCTGAGCATTTGGAGTTTTATGACGAGGCTGACGATCAGTTAAGCCTCACTGACGTATTTGCATAAAGCAATGAAGAGGATTATGAATCCACTCAAGTTGGGGTCCATTGCAGGGTTACCACTAGAAGGATGGGCAGTTAGTACAGCATTATCATATACCGGAAAAATATATTTTGTAACGTTTTGTTAGTTTCACGAGAGTATGTATGTTAGGTTGCATAATACTGCTGAAGTAATTTTAGCGTGCTTGTAGGTGTCTCAATGGGCTAGTACACTATTTAAGGGTTGTTAAGTTATGCAAGAGCCATTCGAGGCATCTCTTTCAACCCTAGTTTTTTATTTTATTTACTGTTGTAATTTTCTCTGAGTTTGTGAAACTGTAATGCTGTTTTTTGTAACGCTTCACGCTTGCTGCATCAGTAAACGAGATGCCCGCTCCTATTCTGTGTTTTGTGATTATTTAGATTAGTTACAAAATATTTTGTAATCGTTTCAGTGTGATTAGAATATAAAGCTTCTACCACGCCATATTTATTACGGTCCTCAGATACACTACTGTGATAGGCTGATTTAGCTGTAGTATCGGCCACTGATAAAGGACCGAGATTAAGGCCCCGTCCACATGGATTCTGATTTTTCGAAAACGGAGATTTTTTCCGCGTGAGGGAAAATCTGCTTTTCGAATCGTATTTGTGCGTCCACATCAATACGGAAACGATTCAAAAATGCTAACCTAAAACAAAATGGGGTTCACCGAGTTCCTTTTTGAGATTAGCTTTTCCATATAAAATATAGGGTATTTTTAGATGGCTTTCCAGTTGCTTGGGTGATCTATTACGCCACAGTAATGCGTGCATCTTGTTGAGCAAATATTGGTGTTTCAAATGGGTAGGTACCACAAAACTGACTTTCTGTGAAAAAGTGTTGAAAAATGAAAAGGAATTGAACTTTATTATAAGTGTCAAGTCTTCACCCCTAGAGCACTAATTGGGCACACTGTAATCCCAAATTATCACAAAACAAATCAAACCGCAGAACCAGGAGAAAAACCCCTCGGTGCAGAGTAGAGAACAAACAAACTCAACCCACATATAACGCATATTATTAAAAACTGGTTCATTGGATAATGCAATTCGAGAGTTTTGATTAGCTAAGCCATCATGGGTTATGAACCATCATACCATGATCTACAAAAACGGTAAGCATATGCGTGGTTTTTTGGGCCTTTCTATATATTTATTGTAGTCTAGTTTTCTATATTTTGGGAGCGTTTTTAATAAAACAATTATTCCACTCGCGCTTTTTGGATATGAGATGATTATAGCCAACTCGGCGCTACGCGCCTCGTTGGCTATCTATCATCTCATATCCAACGCGCGCTCATGGAATAATTGTTAAATATATGAAATGAATCATATACTGAACTGCAGATATGAAATCAAGTAAAACTATGATCCTCACAGTTATGGACACAATTTTAGCAATTGCGTAGAGAAGCTTGAAAAATTCAGGACTTCAAAGGGGTTTAAACCCGTGACCTCGCGATACCGGTGCGTTGAAGTCCTGAATTTTTCAGGCTTCTCTTCGCAATTGCTGAAATTGTGTCCATAACTGCGAGGATCATAACTTTACTTGAGGTTCAAACCTACTAAACACTGCATCGACGAACCAACAGAAATGAAAAAAAGACTCGAGATCAGCTTACTTACAGCGATCGCCCTAACCTGAGCCTTTCACATGACGTCACGGCCGCCATATTGGTGTCCGCAAACAAACAAACGGCTACCATGTTGGTATCCCGAGTCAATCCTCCAGGAATTGAACTCTATAACTATGTAAAAGTTTTCTTTTGTTTTCTTTGCGAACAAAACATGCCTGGCTATTGATAAGGCGAGAGAAACCCAAGAATTGCTAGGTCTCTAAACAGCCAGCTAATTGGTTGAATAAACGTTAAAATTCCAATCTTAACCAGGACCCCAGCTAAACAATGATACATGGAGTGCTTTGGTTTATGGAACACTTTGTGATTCCTATATAAGCAAAATACCGCGCCGGGAAATGTGAGGCTTCAAAATTTGCTTGAACATCCGTTCGATTTTGTTGTTTGCTCCCCTCTTTCAACCGTGTTGAAACATGTTGAATCGATGTTGAATGAATTTAAAAACATTTAAACGTTGCTTCAACAACCATTCCAACATTACTTTTGTTTTCGCGAATGTTGAATGATCGAAGTTCAAGCCACTTTTGCCCTCCATTTTCAACATTGATGGGTATGCGCGTGCGCACTAATAGGTCTCTCAACGACGTACCTATGTCCGTATTCGTAGTAACAACCGCGCCTGCAGCCTGGGGTTGAATACAAAGCCTCTCGCGAGCTTTGTTGAATCAAATGTTGAAATCATTTGCCCACCCCAGCAGTCAACATCGTTCAACATCATTCAACAAAATCGAACGGATGTTAAAGCAAATGTTAAAGCCATTTGTCCCGGCCTTCAGTGTTCACTCGGAAGACAGATATCTACTTTCAGGTCCAGTACCATTCCAATATATACCATTTATTTAATAACTTGATACTTACCCGCCTTCAAAAACAAACTTGATATATCCGAAATTCTTGGGAGATTTTCGGACACGTTTGAATTTTAGACATGTATGTTTCTGCCAATGACGCATGGCTGCTCGTGCCCGCCGTCTGCCAATCCTATCTTGGGATAAAAAAAATGCAAGAGAAGAACTCGTCAGTTTAATTTAATTGATAACGGACTGGTCATCCTGAACAATTCTTGGTTTCTTCTGTTATAATGGGGAGGGTCATGCAGTCTTGCATATTTTACAGCAATCTTTACAATAATTGCGAGATAATTTCTTCTCCATGTTTCAGTCCATCGGTAAAGAAGACTTAAGCTCAGTTCACACCAACTCCCTTGACCAGGTTTTAAACATGTTTAGTTAGGCACGGTTTCAAAATGTTTTCTCTTAAATCATGTATACTGATTGTTGTCGTCTCCAAATTTAGCACAGATCAAAGCGGGTATTGAAACTCACCTGAATCTCACGTAAAAGCCAGTCCTACAATTTTCTGTGACTGATTTTCATTCTGTTAAACCCAGTTAAATTAAACATGTTTTGCGGTCGGTGTGAATGGGGCACTAGTCTCCCGAACTTAGTTTAATCAATATCTTAGTTTGAATTCTTCTTACGAGTTCGTTAGTAGAGCATCGAAACTAGTGATCGGAAGATCGACTCCTTTCCGCACTCCTTTCCGGAGCACTCGGATTTTACCCGAGTTTGTCCGAATCATAATCGGTAAAGTACATTTACAAACATCACAGTTGTTTATTACATGTCATGAACTTTGCTTTTTCCATTTTCAGATCAATCAATCCAAGAAACAGGCGTAGTTCAGTCGATTAGTTTGCGGCCTTCTGAGTTGGAGGTCGCCAGTTCGATCCCAGTTTCATTCCATCGACATGTGTTTCGACTTTCCTCTGATGCTTGTAGCTGTAGCTTTGAATACCCGTAAAACGGAGCATTGACGGAGGAAGGGGGCTAAAAGGTGCGCACCAAGGGTCACAAGTTTATAGCTCCCTGGCACGTGTTATCCTCGTAAAATAAGGACCTTTACCTTTGGAGACGCATTAGTCTTTATACTAGACGAATTTAACAGACGCAGAAAAAAATGTTTGCCTAAGTTTGTCCCAGACGGATTATTCGTCTTTATATAGTTCGTCCCGTCTTTACACTAGATGAATAAGACGAGAGACGCATAATTCGTCTGGACGGATTATGTATCTCTAGTATAAAAACGGCCATGCAATAGCCCCAAATCTATATAGAATTGTAGCCTTGCCAAAAGCACGAAGAAACGAATCCCGTATTCCATATTGTTCCAATAATTATTACATCATTCACTCAATTCTGATTGGAGCATTTTATAAAACTTACCTACTCCTTTGTGGAAATCGAAGTAGACCTTTGCTTTCGGCCAGAGGTACATAGTATCCTTGATTAAGGCCCTCTTCGTCCCTCCTTGGGTTCCACCGTTGCTTTTTATGTTATCAAGGAACGCTTGCTGTTTCGGGGTGAGGATCATGTCACCCTCAAAATAGTCTTTACCCAGGTTCTCTTCACCTTGAAGATACAAGAAAATTCTGTTCAGAAGTAATGTCTGAATTTCATGTATCATTAGTTTCATGTGGCAAAAACGTTTACGTAACAAGATTAGCAAAATTTAATCTGGTAACGAAATTAACAAAATTGAAAATTATGAAGACTTGTAAATGCTGAAAATAAAGAATTTAAAGGGAAGCTCTACTCTGAAGAAATGTTTGAAATGCTTTCGAAGAAAGCGTTTGTATCCGAAATTAATAACTGTAAGAATTACTCATTTCTGTTTTCAAATTTCCCAGGTGTCGCTATATTGACGATATTGAATAACCAAAGGCAGTGAGGCCCAGTGGAAAGTGCGCTTGCTTTGAAATCCGGGGATCCCGGGTTGACTGAGACAATTTCTGACCACTCGTTGATTTTGTTCCTTCCTGGTGGTTCTTTTGTTCAACTTCTCAGCTGCAATTGTAAAAAGCTAACTGGTTTGCCTCCCACCAGTTGGGATTCTTAACAGTTGGTGAAAGTTCTGTTCTGTTGTGATTGTGTTTCATTGGCCCTGAAAAGCCCCTATGGGGAGTCACGGTCAATAAGTATGTAGGTCTATCTGTAGAGTGTTTTTCACGTGAAGCTCGGCGGCCATGTTAATGTTCCTAAACAATGGAACGGCGGCCATTATGTTGGTGTACCCAACTAATCCTCCGGTCAGGTGATCTGGTGACGTAATTTGGAGGACTGGGAAGAAAAATTTTAACGCCGTATCCCACAACCGCGCGCGGCTCTAGGTGTTGTTACCAAACTCCCTGCAGTATTTCCATCGCCAAAACTCAACAGATCATTCCGTGTCTACCACATTTCCTGTTACTGAATGAACATTCAAGTTCACTCGACGAGCTCTAACCTCGCCTCTGCCATGTTGAATTCGAAAATAAGGCTGCGCGGGGTTGTGGGATACGGCGTTAAAATTTTTCTCCCCAGTCCTTCGAATTACGTGACCAGATCACCTGGGGGAATTGAGCTCTATTATCATGCAAAAGAAAAGATATTTCAATCCGACAACTTGAATGTTAAGTCTATAGATATTATCTTCTTTAACAAGAAATGATAACAGAGGGAAAATTCTAAAGAGAAACACACCTATGTCGTCATTATCTTGTTGCTGAACAGCATCTTCTTGTTCCTGAGCCAGCGTTGCTCGGTCAGTGGCCAGTTGATTAGGTGTTTCTGGAGCAACGGCGGGTGCACTACTGACCGCTGTAAAGAAGTTTAATGAGAATGAGATTTAATTAGTAGGACGCTTTTTCAAACTTTTAAATATGTTTTATCTATCAAAGGAGACTTCATGCACCGATTCTATCAGGTTATTCATTGTTCGATACATTAATTTGAGCGACCCTGGTTAATTTTCTATAAATTGCGGCTTGCTGCGTCCTTCAAAATGTGAATCTATATAGCAATATCCCAACTTTCGTAGTTGTTCATTGTCTTTGCAAATGCCATTTTATCTGCCCTCCACCCTTGAATTATAATATAACAATTTTGACAATTTTGTTTCAAAGGTCCAGCCTGCACTCAAGCCATTGTATTCTATCCACAAATAATTTTATTCTTAAAGCAATCAAAAGAAACCATGCTGACGAAATAGTGGGCTCCATTTTATTTAGGGCACTCATGCTTATACCAAATAATCAAGCTAGTCATTTACTCTCTCAGATAGTGCTCACTGGCTTTTTAGCGCGATAAAGTCTATCATGCGGCGTTTTCACCAACCGAATATAAGTAGGATATAAATTGAACAAGTAAAGCGCAAGCCATAACTTACCAATCGTACCCCTTGGACTCGGTCAGTAACACGTATTTACACCTACCCCGAGAGTAAGATATGGGATCATCCTCCTCATCATCTCCTTCCAATATGTCTGCAGGATCTCCACTGTATAGTTGTTGTGTTATTGGTTTTATTTGAGTTTTCTTAACACTCTTTAACAGCTGAGCAGAGGACATCGTTTCGTGATCATTCTTTTTTGCATTCGTTGACGCTGCGTGAAAAGTTGATTCAGAGGCAAGGATGTTCTTTGAAATTTTTTAGTTTTTAGGAATTTCTTAAGGTGATTGTTTTTCGTGGTGTTCTGAAAAACGCCGTCTTTCCTGCCGGTTATTTTTGCTTTCGTTTCAGCTCCCTGTTGCTTGTCTTTTTGGTGTTTGTGTTTGCGCTTCTTCTGTACGTTGCTTTTTCTAAGCACTCTCACTTCATGTTCACGGAGTGGTCGAGTCCACAGTTCTTTGTCAGATGAGCCTCGCAATGTTTTATTTCGGTGACTTGCCTGATCGCGGTACCCTGAACCTGAATGCAAAAGGCAAAGTACGCAACTGGAAAATCTACCAGGTGTATGATCGAAATGTTTTCCGGAATAAGAGAATAGGAAATAGGGGAGGATAGTTGGAGCAGTGGTGAGAGTACTCGCCTCCCACCATGTAATGTACGATGTGGCCCTGATTCGATTCTTAGACTCAGCGTTACATGGGGGTTGTGTTTGTTAGTTCTCTACTCTGCCTCGAGAGGTTTTTCTCCGGGTACTCCAGTTTACCGCTATCCTCCTCTCCTCATTGGAAACCTATGATTTGATTTTCGTTATTTATTTTATTGATTTCAGTTTACACTTTCCCAGTTAGTGCTCCAGCTAGGGGGGGGGGGGGGGGGGGGTCCCTTGTCGCTTGTCTGAATTTTAAAAGGTCTCGTGCCGGTGCTTTGTCAATGTTTCACGTTGCTGTCGGAAATTTAAGGAAAGGATGTCGTTTGTCGCGATTTCACTTTAAGTGCTGTCGCTACATTTTTGGCCATGTCGCTTGTCGGCAGAGCCTCACTTAGCCCTTGCCGTTGATGAAAATCTAAATTAAACAAAATGTTCTCTTTCTTTGAAGGGGTACGGTACTATCACAGCGCGTGCAAAACATTTACCCTTAAAATACCTCGATTGAATTCATCACTTTTTTAAAGTAATCTACGACAAAAAGGATGTAAAAAATTGTTTTTACAGACTTAACGCGAGTTCCTTAAGACTGGGATTGAATGGAAAAAAAATAATGCCAGTTAGATTTGTAATAAAATACCAATTGCGGAACGAGATTTGCCTACCCATTTTTAGGGTCAAAACTTGGGCTTGTAGGGTTGGACAGAGAGAGCCTTTTTTAGAAGCTGACAGTACGTAGTACGTACGGGACAGAAGCGGACAAAGATTGCCTCTGGAAGCGATTACGTACCTCCACATTCAAACTTGTATAACAAGTTTCCCTGTTGAGCATCTAAATTACTAAGGCCAATTCTTTGTCCTATACTGACACCACCGCTCGTAGGTTCCAACGTCTTCATGCCACGCGTTTTCGTGAAGAAAAACTCTCCGTAGTGCATTACAGATCCATAGTCGTAGCCGACACCAAGGGAGTCCACGGTGTCGTCAGTCTCCTTATAAAAGTTCTTTTCATAACCTAGATGTGAACAGATCATCGTCGTGTTATGGTATGTTCGACTTACGAGAGCAAAGAAAATTCTTTCCTTTTCAATATCGGATATTGCGTTTCTAGAGTTGTGATTCAGGCTCACTTGAAACCCAGTTATCATGCAATGTGATCTCGCTAAATATCCGCGAGTTGAAACTTTTGCGGCAGAAAACGAAAATTTTGACTTTCCAATTTAAACATCCAGAATTTAAAAATAATAAAAAATCATCCCGTCGCTATTGGATATGACACGCTAATATAAGTGGCTAACCTCAGTCCCATGTATCCGTCTAGATCTAATAAAATATCGTTGTTTGTTTAATTTGAAAAATCGTATGAACTTGCTCGTGCACTTCCTGATTTATGGACACCGGTGATGTTCTGAAAGTTCTGAAAATGCACTCGCATACGGCCCGTGCATATTTTTGAACTTCCAAAACATCGCTCGTGGCCATAATTATATCACGAAATTCATTCGTGTTCACAAGATTTCCCACACATATCGAACTATAATAGGCCCCGTTCGATATAACACACAGGGCTACAAGGCTTCATGGTTAAATTTGAATATTATTTGCCGAGAAATCTCCCTTGAGACAAAGAAAACAGAACTGAGCCATGAAATTTGATCAAAAATCCTCTTAGCCATATGCATGCCTGAATATTTATATATCGAACACACGGTTGTCACAAAACAACAATATCATTGGTAATCGTGCTGCAAGTGCGGTAAGCGTTTTAACGCCTATTTTTGCGGTACTCTTCACAACAACGGCATGAGGTCACCAAATTTGAGGTTTTGACGACAACCCGAGCTTACAAATGTGAATCTTTCATTCTCCAATATTTACTCAAGAAGCGCTCGTACCAATTTATTCTTAGGATAGACTTAACTGATTAGAGTGTAACGTGAAGTGTTAGTTTTCTACCCCGTATGAACAATGTGAGCGTTAGCCCTACTAATGGAAATGGGCCCACACAAGGACAGAGAAAGGATACTTAGGATACTTTGCCCACATTGTGCGACACGAACGAGATGGCCCGGGCTAATCACTAAAGGCTGGTTTTCGATAGTCGGATTCGTAGTCGTAAGAGCGTTTATGACCTAGTGAAAATCAAAAATCGTAGTCGTAAGCGGAGTCATTAGCTCGACGGAATCGGAGTCGGAAGAATCAGAACGTTCCCATTTTCTTCCGACTCCGCTTATGACTCCATCGCTCATGATCCAGTGAAAACTACGTACCTGGAGATTGTGTCAGAGTCGGAGGCAGAAGCGGAAGAACCAACCAATCACAGTACTTGGAATCGAGCATTGTGATTGGTTTTTTCTTCCGTTTCTGCTTCCGACTCCGATAATGCAGTTTTCATTGGATCGTAAGCGACGGAGTCAAAGGCGGAATCGGTATTCTGCTTCCGACTCCGACTCCGTCGCTAGTGAAAACCAACCTTAAAACCTTACAATGTTGCAAAGTTATATTTTGAGATAACGTTTTCGTCGACGATGCTTTTGTAGATTTTTAAGTCCCTACTGTTTATAATTACAAGAAGTTCGAAATCTGCAATAACATTCAGCGAATCAGATTGCGACATGGTTACGGCTAGAGTTTTGGCTAGTCTAGAGTTTTGGAGGGAGAAAAATAAGATGTCATTGCGTTCCGTGGCTGACCATGAATTTGCATTTAGGTTCATTTAGCACGAGCAATATTCTGTGTGTGTACTTGATTGTGGACCAATCAGAGCGGTTGTGTGGTCATTAGGCCCAGTGTGATTGTCCATTATTTGGCTGGACCCGTATTCAAAATTTCGACGGACGTACCCTTCATAATACCGTAAACTGAAGGGCGAAGGCTGAACACTTCTCATAATGGAATTCTGCCGGTAATACCCTGGTTGATTAGCTCTGGCTTTTTCTCACGACGAAGGCGTAATCAGAATCAACATGCACAAGTGAGGTAACGCGTTTAGTCAGTTGTAATTAACAACAACATAACTATGGTCATTGGTGTAATTATAATAATTAAGTATGTTTCGTACGGTAGCCGGCAGGTTGTTGGCAAGGTCTAACTTAGTTTTGCTAATAACACTCAGACGGAGAGAGTTTTAAGCTAATCACTACGAACTACTTTCGACGCCCACTTTCCAACAATTTGTCTCGTATTTGCCTCGAAGCCGTGAAAAAAAAAACCTCCATGTGGTCCATATCGAGGGTTTATGAAAAATGGAGGTTAAACTCGGGACAGCTTTTGGCATACAATTACAAATCTAGGAATTTTTCCCACTTCGACTTTCAGAACCAGTCAACCTCTCGCTTTTTGCATGTCGCATATCTAATCCTTCGAAATCTTTGGTAATGCTACTTATAAGAACACTTACCGCTTTCTACGTTACGCCAGTGAACTTCTACAAATTGGTCACGATCCGGTCGACTGTGCTCGTGAAAAAAGCCCAAAGAATGTGCGATTTCGTGCACAATATTTCCGTGCCTGCAGGTGATGCTTCCTTCTGTATTTCCAACTGAAATGGTTTGATGACCACCGATACGCCCAACATATGAGGAGCACCTAAAGAGAAATGACGGATTATTCTATAGGAAAATTCACCAACTGGCTCGTTCAATTTCACGCGAAAAACCCATAGCGCACGAATAAACCGCGAAGCTATAGTGGAGAGAATCATGTGCATTAAAGAAGGAAAAAACTATTTGCAGGTCAAGGGTTGTTAAGTGGCCACAAAGCGAATCAATGAGGCACTCCAATTCTTTATATGCCAATGCATATATCTATAATTTTCTTGTAGCCTTTCTTTGGCCTCCAGTGTAATCTCAGTTCCTGTTGACGCAAAATTGTGACTGGTTGGCCTTCTGTATAATGAAACTGAAGACAGAGCCGAGCAGTCGTAATCTATACCACATTTTCAAGGCGCTACCCGCGGCCCGCCATTTGAATATCAAGCTCAAGTCATGAGAAGTTGAAAATATTGTCGTCATTTGCTGGTTTTATTGTTTGCTTTTTCCCAAAAACCATGATGTTATTATGCTTGTATAATTCGAACCTACCCTTGCTCATAGACAAACTCAATGTAATCTTCGTCATCGTCTGTTTTTTCTCGAAAGTTTACGCATGTTAAGCGGCTCCACTCTTCCATTGCTGACCTAATGAACTCAATGCTCTCTTTTCCTGTGATAAAGAGCATAGTACAGAGTACAGCATCCAATTCACTATACTCCATGCAAACTTAAAACGAATAAACTCGTAAGTTTGATTACTCAAAGCTCCTCCTGAAATGTTTTTTCGTTGTAAATTCAGTTGTCGTTTTGTGAAGCTGTTTCACTATGGAGTACCGTTGTCATCATTCGTCGCTCACTTATCAAAACGGTCCGTATCATTATATGTATTTGCCATCCACCAAAACCATCTTCCCTTTGACGAGAGATTATATGAACTCAATTTATAGTGGATCTGTCGCAGTCTATGACGAAGTATGCAGCTCTGTTATGAAAGACTTTAAGCAGTTTCTTCAGTCATTAGAGCTTCGAGCTTAAGTCAGGAGTTGGTCAGAAAGCATTTAAATTCGTAAATGCAACAGCTTAACCTAATCAGTGCCACCTCTTTGAACTCGGCACATTGACAGCTAACTTTGTTTATTCTTTTCTACAATTTGCAATCATTGTCACTTACTGAGGTCGTCAGCGATCACGAAAGGTACTAAGCCTTTCCTCCACAATTTCCTTCTATCTTTAATAAGTGCTCTGTGATGGATGTCGCTTCCTTTCCTCGATGATTCTATGGCATCTCGCTGTCTCTCCGTAAGCAGTATGTCTCCTTCGAAGTAATCCATTCCCAAATTCATCTCACCAAATGTTGCTGCAAAAATCATACAGCTTTTTGGTTGAGTTTCTTTACGATGGAAATGTTTCTTTTTCTTTGATTTCCAAAGTATACTTATTACAAAAATATTATGACCAAACCTGGGCACGCAAGTAGCAGAACTAAACTAGACGGGCCAGGATATATAAAAAGGAAAATAAAAACACCGCTAGGATACAACAAAAGAAGGAGATAAAGGTATCGAGTTGGAAGAAAAACACAAGGAAGGGTTACATTTTTACAAACGTTGACCGTGGAGCACTTATATTTCAACAGACTTAACTGATTAGAGTGTAACGTAAAGTGCTTGTTTTGTACCCTAT
Source organism: Montipora capricornis (assembly GCF_036669925.1). Taxonomy (NCBI): domain Eukaryota; kingdom Metazoa; phylum Cnidaria; class Anthozoa; order Scleractinia; family Acroporidae; genus Montipora; species Montipora capricornis. The sequence goes on from NC_090885.1 coordinate 66,445,266, forward strand.
ATGAACCATGTGAGCGTTAGCCCTACTAATGGAAATGGACCCACACAAGGACAGACAAAAACTCTGACCAGGGTGGGACCCTGGTCAGAGTCTCTTATGATTATTTATTGTAAAAACACTCGCAAAAATACCCTGGGATGTGCTTCTTCAAATAAAAAAGATACAGGACAGGGTTGACTCAGAGGACTAATATAGAAGATGAAGGCTCCGGGTATAATGGGCTCCCGATTAAGGCTAATTAACAATTATATTCCATGAGCGCGCGTTTGATATGAGATGGTAAATAGCCAACGAGGCGCGTAGCGCTTTACTCTTATGTAATCGATCGGTGTGACTTCCATTCTTTATATTTTTGCCTTGATCGACAGCTATCATTCAAATATCTGACAGGAGAGCGGGTACCCATACAAGTAATTTGATGTAAACTTCTTTCAATAAGCGTCACGAAGTGTCCCCTTACTCTTGTAGTGTCCGACTTCTCTTTAATGGATAAGTTCACTCTAAATGTTTGCACACGTTATATTCCTGGTCCACTCTTACACTCGCTTGTTAAATCTCTAGTATGTAAATCTATAAAACATGGGATGCATATAAAACACTCCTCAGGTCTCATGGGGATAGGAGACCCAAGGAGCCGTTTCTCGAAAGTCCCGAAACTTTACGGGCCATTTTCGGGTGTCACAATTCCTTTTGTAACTCAAGAACGGAGAGCATTTAATTCATCAAACTTCACACTTATTTTTCGTTTTGTTACCTTGAAAACATGTTAAAAGATCAGGGCCCCAAAACAAGTGGTTGGCAATTTCATAGATGGCTTTTCGGGCACGAAAAGTTTTCGGTACTTTCGAGAAACGGGCCCCTCACTACAACTCTTCTCGGGATACGGATTCTGTCTCGGGATACTGACAATAAAGTCACAAAGTGTGACAAAGTGTCCTTCAAACGCTCCTCTTCAAGTAAAACTAAACAGCTGCATGCATTTACACTAACCTAAAAATAATACCAGCAGTGAACAATTTATTAATTATTTATTTATTTATTTATTTACTGATTATATATGAAAACATACGTGGTGGAAACAACAATAGGACATAGGTCCCCTACGAGGTTAACCACCAGCCCGCCCCCATGTAAAACATTAAGAACCCACCTCACCCTGACTAAAAGATCGCTAACAATGCAAACTTGTGGAGATATTTGTCTTACGACACTCAGGACAGATAATTTTATACGATCTAATATCATCTTGATGAAAAACACGTATTGCAGTCTTTGGAAGTAAAAGGATTTTAACTTGGACTTAAACAGAGTAACAGAGGTAATAATAGTAGTTTCGCTAGGTAATGCATTCCAGAGATTGACTATGGTAAAAAAGTGCAAAACTAACGTATATACAAACCGGAAACCGAAGTGGAAATTGCTCAGACTTGAGGGACATTTCCTATTTGTTATCAAAACTGCGCGCGCACTACCTAATTACCTGCATTTCTGGGCATAAGTGGCTGACTATCAGCCAAGAAAGCATTCGATCTACGGTGTAAATTAATTTTTATCGAAAATAAACACTGAAGTACCTTGTATCTCATCGTCGTTCATTTTTAGCAACATTGGGTCTATACTTGAATCCAAATCCGTGGCATTGTTTGGTGCATCTAGGCTAGAAACTGATAAAAAGGAGAAAACAATATAAAGCCAATTCCTTGGGTTTGTTCGATTGGCCACCGAAATAAAGCGAGATATCACCAAACTCACCAAACTAGGTGGCACGATTTTTTATCATTCTTTGAAACCATACATAAAAAGCACAGGTATGGACTTCTTCTCCCAGACTCACCTCTACTCATCAAAAGACTAATTAAGAGTAACATAAATGGTAGGTTGAAAACTTCCATTCTTCCGCAATCTTTGGGGTTCCTGGGAATGAACGTAAAATGAATATTACTAACAAGACTAAAACAGAGCGAGATATTCCGTTGAATGTTAAGAAAGATGACTAATTACAGGAGTCCATGACTAGGAGAGTACAACTTTATTATTTTTGGGGAATGGTGTTTTCACATAAGTGCGGGCCCAATTCCATTAGTAGGGCTAACGCTCACATGGTTTACATGGGTAGAAAACAGCACTTCACATTACCCTACAACAGTTAATTCTGTTGAAATATAAAGTGCTACACGGCCACGGTTTGCAAAAAGGTAACCCTTCCTTGTACTTGTACATATTCATTACTGTGAATTTGACATTTTCATTCCCACAACATGCTCCCGTCTGACCTTGTTGCTCAGTCGGTAGGGCAGCGGTGATCTAACCCGAAGGTCGTGGGTTCAATTTATCACACTGGTCAGAGTTTTTCTCTGTCCTTGAGTGGGCCCACTTCTATTCGTAGGGCTAACGTTCCCATGGTAGCTTCGCGCTACTTACCATTCATTCAAGTGTTAGAAATTCGAACTTTTCTATCATTGAACTTTTCCCTTTTTAAATAAATCATGATATAACCTGAGACAACTTCATCTGAACCAGTAGAATATCTCGTTTTTCGAAGCCACCTAATACTTGAGTCAGTCGTTTCACTTATCCTTGTTCAGAAAAGAAACATGATTTGCAGGTATCGAAACAATCTTCCTTAAGTACGCTGGCAAGTAGAGGGTCATGCTGGTGTTGTTACTGTCTGCAAGTCTAGAATTTCCTATCTCGAGTTATAACTAGAGATCTCGACTTAAAACACTCTCCTTTACTTATTTTAGCTGACACTGGGAAACATAAGGAGAGACTTGAAAGAATTTGTCGGGGGCTTCAATTTGAAATAAGTGTGCCGTGCATTGATTGCAACCTTCTGAATACCCTCGAGTCTTCTAATCGTTCATTGGTGAGAGCATGTACGGAAGATTAAAGGGAAGAACTTCCTGGTTGTATATCAGTTACTCACGTTGGGGAATTAAATTCACCTTTGTTTGTAGAAATTCGAACTTTTCTATCATTGAACTTTTCCCTTTTTAAATAAATCATGATATAACCTGAGACAACTTCATCTGAACCAGTAGAATATCTCGTTTTTCGAAGCCACCTAATACTTGAGTCAGTCGTTTCACTTATCCTTGTTCAGAAAAGAAACATGATTTGCAGGTATCGAAACAATCTTCCTTAAGTACGCTGGCAAGTAGAGGGTTACTGTCTGCAAGTCTAGAATTTCCTATCTCGAGTTATAACTAGAGATCTCGACTTAAAACACTCTCCTTTACTTATTTTAGCTGACACTGGGAAACATAAGGAGAGACTTGAAAGAATTTGTCGGGGGCTTCAATTTGAAATAAGTGTGCCGTGCATTGATTGCAACCTTCTGAATACCCTCGAGTCTTCTAATCGTTCATTGGTGAGAGCATGTACGGAAGATTAAAGGGAAGAACTTCCTGGTTGTATATCAGTTACTCACGTTGGGGAATTAAATTCACCTTTGTTTCCATACCATCCCATGAAGACTTGATTGGTTAAGTATGGTGGCCTGAAAGGGTCATGATGGTGTTGTTATTTTCTGCAAGTCGAGAATTTTCTATCTCGACTTATAACTCGAGATCTCGACTTAAAACTAAGTCGAGATCTCGCTTTATAAATCGAGATCTCGCATTGAAGTGCCGCGAGATCTCGTCTTACAATACGAAATCTCGCCTTATGAAGCGAGATCGTGCCGTATAATGCGAGACACCGTCTTGTAGTGCGAGACACCCTCTTATAATGCGAGATCTCGACTTACAATGCGAGATCTCGATTTATAAAGCAAGATCTCGACTTAAGGTTAGTACTTCATTTTAGCATCTATTCCTTATTTTCTTTGCCTTCATGGCTGAAAATATCCCAAAACAGTCAGGAGCTTCGATTTTGGTTGTAGCGCTGTCATTCGGCTGTCATTTGCCCTGTAAAACGGCATGAGTCTAACAGCAGTTTGAGACCAATGGTTCATAATCGTTTCCATATTCTTCATTTCTAACCCGCCACAGTGTTGTGAGAAATTGGTCAGCAAATGTCAGCCTTGATATCTGACTTCAGCAGTTCTGAACAGGTACCGGGAAACCGGAAACAGGGATAAAATGACGAGAAATTTGTAGGACATCGTCCAGTTGTTAGGACAGCTCGTATGCTTTAATTTAGAAGCTTTTGTTATTCTTGTCTAGGGCATAAAAATTTGTACTAACTATGCGATGACAAAAGAGACGGGACATAAATCCATCTTGTGATCTTATTTTGATGATCGACCATGTTAGCAAGAAAGCGAAGCTTCGTTATATTTAAATATGGGTCAAACAATGCCATAAAAATAAGCATCATACCTCTTCAATGGTAACGCTCCTCTACCGCTCTGTAACTCCGAGGAAAAAGGAGCCGGCCTTATTTATCCTGACGTCTTTATTTGAAGCAACAGTTGTTCTGTTTTATCACGTAGGGTATGTGGAGCTCGGAGAAGGAATAATCTCATTGGTTCAAGAGTTCTGATATTTGACAGGTACTCTTTTACGCTTGAGGTCACATCTACTGCACATCGATCAATGCGCATTGATCGACATAAAGGGCATTAATTTACCACACATTAGAAATAACATTGTGAGGAATAATCAAATAGGTATCCTGCCTGTGTTATAACTGTTCTCAGGCTAGGATCCCGCAACCAGTAGATATATTAATTACAACTTCGATCTACTTGAATGCACGGCTTTCCCGGCTGTGTAGTTCTTAAACCATGTTTTTCCATTGTTTTCTCTCATTGTTTTCGGTGAAACAACAATAAAGATCAACACGACAACGGAAATGCTTTGATAAATCAGTGGTTCTATTCCGGAAAAAGAATATTTAAAAAAAATAAACAGTTCGGCTTACCCTCTCTCTTGAGGCCTATTCTGTTTCTGACTTTATCACATACGCTGCAAAATTAATGAATGCTGATTGGCTGAGACGGAGGACTCTTTTGGTAATCAAGAGGGCATGATTACTTGATCCTGATTGGTTAACGGTTGCTTATTCAGAACAAGTGAAGTTAGAAGAGAATCTTCTTCCAGATTCTGACTCCGATTAACTGCTTTTTGTCCACATATACAATAAACATCCTATTTCTGTTGTCAGCAACGATTTATTGAATTGAATTCTAACCGAATGAAAGTCTGTACGTTGATGTTTCCTTCAATAATTTTGCCCCTTATGTAATAAACATGTAATTGCAATGTGCCGTCGGACGATTTCGGATTAATTTCACTTGTCTTTACAAAGTTTTCCAAATTGACCTCGTTTCTTCGCGACTCAGGCAATTTTGTGAAACCTTTAAAAAGACGCGTGAAATTAATCCTTAATTGCCCTCCGGCCCATACGATTACATATACCAACTGACTTTGTCATTTTCCAATTTACCCACTCAAACAGTCGCTTTGAAAAAAAGGGTCAATTGCAAAGCTTGGGAAATACAACCGGAAGTGAGAACCTTACAACTTTCAGTGGAATTTAGCATATCTTTGAACTGCGGAATGAGCATCAAAAGGAAAGATAGGAAGATCACCTTAGCCTGCGTAGCTGGCATAAGGGCGGTCTGGAGCTGTGAGTAGGCGTGGGATTTGTCTCATATGGTTTAGGGGCCGACATATCTCCCTCAATGCCGTACCGGGAGGCGAATTCGGTAGCAGAAAGCAGCGAAGGGCCAACTGCCTCTAAAAGCGATCGCACTGGACGAAATCCCGGGGTAACTCGTTTGGTACTACGCTCCAGCGCCACGTCTGGAGGTACTGCTTTTTTCTCTCATGTTCAAACATTCCGTCAGCGCATGCATAAATGTTCAGGCTCTCCCTAACCTAGCCTACCAAACAAAATTAGATGCTGGTTTTTACAAGGAATTGAGATTTCAGTTGATTCTACAGGCATAAACGTAACGTAAGAACCGTGCGTGTCTGGTCTTCTCGAGACAAAGGCGAGAGATGGCTTCATGCAGACTGGGACGCCTAAAATTCTCTGTTGTAAACATTGCGGTTCACGAGTGAAGTTGTCTCTCTTGCTTCCAGGACCTACCGATACAATTTGCGCAAGTTTTGAAAGCTAAATACTTCATTCGGTGCTGTATTTTGCTGGTAGGAGTGGGTGACCCAACACTTATAAAAAATCAATGAAATGAGATTCGGGGATCTTCCCTTGTCATGGAATGGCAGAATCACCCCGAATTCTTTTGGGCATGAACCAGGCAACTTGAGAAGCAAGTGGAGACTGGCCGTCATCAAATGGCTGAAGCGCGGCCGGGGGAAAAAGTAGTGAGAAGATTTCCAGCCAGATACTAAGGAATAGCCCTGGTGTGTGCTGTTAACGTAGACTTTTGTTTCCTGAACAAGTTATTGTTATAGAAAATTCGCGACAAAGTAATGCTTTTTTCGCTGTTATTCTCATAGCAAACAACTGGCCATTCGTAATTTCTTGTCAAAGGAACGGTATAATGTAAATAATTATAAGAGAATACTGGGATTTATATTTGCAAATTACCTTTCCTCTTACCATTGAAGTCAAACTCTACACCTCTGTGTAATAAGCGCATTCAAAATTTCCTCATATTACTGTACAAAAGTACGTTGTTGTGTTGTTTTTAAAGGGGCCGACATATCTCTCCCTCAATGCCGTACCGGGAGGCAAGATTGGTAGCAGAAAGCAGCGAAGGGCCATCTGCGTCCAAAAGCGATCACACGGGCCGAAATCCCGGGATGACTCGTTTGGTACGACTCTCCTGCGCCACGTCTGGAGGTACTGCTTTTTTCTCTCTTGTTCAAACATTTCGTCAGCGCATGCATAAATGTTCAGGCTCTCCGATTCCTATAGCCTACCAAACAAAATTAAGATGCTGGTTTTTACAAGGAATTGCGATTTCAGTTGATTCTACAGGCATAATCGTAACGTAAGACCCGTGCGTGTCGGGTCTTCTCGAGGCAGAGGTGAGAGAGATGGTTTCATGCAGACTGGGACGCCTAAAATTCTCTGTTGTAAACATGGCCGCGGATTCAAGAGTGAAGTTGTCTCTCTGGCCTTGTGGACGAATTACAAGACCTACCGATACAATTTGGGCAAGTTTTGAAAGCTAAAAACTTCAGTCGGTGCTGTATTCGTATTTTGCTGGTAGGACTTGGTGACCCGACACATAAAAAATAAATGAAATTAGAATCGGGTATCTTCCCTTGTTATGGAATGGCAGAATTACCCAAATCGAGAGGCGTGCTTCATTATATTGTTTTATTTGAAGTAAAATATTTAATTAGCTAAAAACAACAATAAAGGATTGTGTGACTTAAACTATTTACATGGTTTTTATTTGATTAAATGTTTCCAAAGGTGGCCTGTGTGTTTAATTTTGAAGCAATTTTGAATAACATTAGAGCAGAAATACAAAATTTCTCAATGGTGATAATACCTTTGTCCTTATGTTAAAACGGTGTTTCTTCTCTCGTCGAACGTGGCACATGTTGACCGCAATAATGTTGTATTGCTTGTGATTTTACCAAATATTACTTGAATTAAACAAAACCGTACTGACTACTGACATCAGTCTAAGATCAATGAGATTTTTGTTTTTTTTTATTGTGGTCTTAGAAATGTTAGACCACTTAACATCCATCTCCGCAATTATTAGATCACTATATACTACTAGTCCAATGAGACATGGACAGTCACTATAGGACAAGTCTCTGTGTGAGGGATTCGGTTTTTTCACTGGGATAGCTATAGTGCGTGTTTCCTCTCTCAAGACGCTTTGTTTTCTTGAACACACTCGCACGGCGTAGATAACTGGGTTTCTGTTCCTCTGACTGTCTTAACCAATCCCAGATTCTCTTTTTCGTGTCTTTATATGTGGGTTCTTTGTACTCCTCTGGCAGTTTACTCTTGGTTTCCATTCGTAGGTCTTGCCTTGTGCACCTTACAGTTCTTTGGTTGTCCACTGATCTAATTTTCTTTTGGTGTGTAGATACTAAACCTTTCTGCGAAGTTCGCACTAGTTTTGAATTTTTCGTGCACACAGGTGGAAGTTTCGACATCTCTTTTTCACCTTTCGGCATCACCTGGTTGTTCGGCGAAAAAATCGTGAATTCACAAATTGATGGAAGAGTTGGCAACTGAGTGAACAGTTGTTTGGAAATTGTGTTGTTGTTATTGTTGTCGTGAGGTTGCTCTAGTGATCTGAGATCACTTTTTGGCAGAAGGAAAGTTACATGCAATTGTGATCTCTTAGTTTCTTCTTTATCCTCGTACGGGATACAACTCTTTGATAACAACTTTGTTTCCTCCATCCGTTTCGCTATCTTCGACCCGTCACTTTCTTCCATCATTCAGTAGTTGACTAATTGTTGCAGAAGTTTCAACCTCATTAACACTGTTTGAGCAGTAAATTTAACTCGAACTCTTTTGCATGGAGACAAAGCCTAAGCGCAAACAAAAAGACGCGTTTCTAAGAAGGAAAGATTAATAACAGTGCCAACTATTTACACCGGTGGATAATACCTGCGTCCCAATTGGGTGAAATGAGTAACTTTAGTCCCAAATTGTTTAAACAGTCCATTTAGAGTATAAAGAACACAAAAGAATGACAATCAGTGGCTCGGTAGGATCAAGGAAAGATTGTGTCATTTACTTTACTGATTCGGCGTATTATGATCGGGCAGTTTCATAGTTAAATGAGATTATCAAGGAAAAAGGGAGCCGAGAAAGGCCAAGATTTTCATCAGTGAGCAAAGAGGACATGGATTCTCGTCGATGACAAAAATGGAACATTAATACAAAACGATTTATCGAAGTCCTTTGAAAATTATCAACTCTCTGTCCGTTTGCTTTTCACAGTGCCAAAACTAATTTACTTTGAGCTAAGATCGTAGCATTTTGTTTCTTAGCTTGTTTCTTTCTCTTAAGGGTGGTTGACGTCCGCGAAAAGGGAGACTGCTGTCTCCGTCTGAGACTATTTTTTTTTAATTTATTCATTCCTATTCCTGGTGATTCATACATGAACGTTGAACCTTACCGCTGTGTGGGGATGACTGCAGGAACTGTTTAAAAATGGAGTCCGTGAACTCTCCAGTGACTGATCTTAGTTTTATTCCTGCATTTACTTCAAACCAGGAATCTGACAACGATAAAAATAGTTTCGAAACATCCGTGTCCTCAGTCAATTGTTTTGGGGAAGTTGTCGTTTCTCAAAGTTATTCTGACATTTCAAGGTAAGTGTTTCAATCAGTCGTTATCCAGCTCGAGTTGGAACTGGCCGAGGTCAAATTGCTAGCTGTAAACTTTAACTTATAAAATAACTATTGAGGCTTATTTTGAATGTTAATCCCCAAAGTCATTTGCATTTATCGAGGTTACTCCATGTCGACAAAATTTAAAACGAGCTTGTCAACTTGAAATACAGTACCGCTCGAAACTATTAGTGCATTTGCATGCAGTAATACCTCATCTTTGCCAATAGTGTTTACCGCGAAATCACCTAGGTTGGACGAAAACCGCAACCGAGGCAAAGACGAAAGCAACCGAATGCCGCGGCCGACTTAATTGCGGTAATGTGCCGCAAGAAAACAATGGTACTTTGCAAAGCATTGTTTAATATTATCACACCTAGCTCCCCAAGGTAAAGAATGAATATCCAAGCTGTTTTTCACAGCACCGACGCAACGCAACGCACTGTTAAATATGTTCATCTCATTTGTGCCGTGATAGCTGAGAACAGAGAATGTTGATAACCTTTCATGATGCCTAATTCTTACATCTTTATGTTTAATAACTTGTAAGTTTTCCGCTATCATGATGAACAGTTCTTCGAAAGGGGTAAAAGGACATTTCTTTTAAAAAACTGTGTGGATTATGCGTAACTTAAGTCGCCGCCAGTGCAACTGGTCCGACAGGAAATATGTATATTTAGAATAAAAAGCGCTTCAAATTTTGCGTCCGGTCCAAATAGAAATGTTTACGGGATAGTTGTTGAAAAGCTCTAACTTTCAACTAAACCTTACTACAACATGTAATTACTCAAAGATTACACCAGCGAAGAACCCTAACTGTATTCCCGAAGTTTCTTAAGCAACTCCTGACCACTCCTTGTCGTGCGTTAATTACGATCATTTCTGATTCAAAATATTAAGTGGCAGGTAATTCAGCAGTTGAGCTTGAAATTCAGAAATATTCATTCCTCTGAATTGTTATGATTAACTTAATGCTTCAACGATCACACGATAGACGAGTTCAATGAAGCCTCTGCCAATTTGGCGAGCTAAAACGTAAATAAACTAAGCTGCATGCTTCCGTCACGCAAGCGAGAGCGATAGCTTATGATATACGCTGTTCGATTCAAACTGCTTGACAAGTTTGTAACAAATGGAGAGCCACTTTACTCGAACGGCTGACAATTACTTGTAAAGTTAATCGTTTTCTTTCATCTTTCGGGCGATAAGATCGAAATGACTAGACGAGCCGCGTCACCGTTAAGACAAATTTTCCCAAACGCGTGTAAATTTCTTGATAGAATTTCTGCTGATCTTTATAACATCTGTATTAAACAGATTTCGAACAACTTTTAGAAATCTTGTTGTTTGCTGGAAAAAGAAAAACAATCAACGCTTTACGAATGCGACTTTATTATAATCGAATGTGCCAAACTTCGCAGATTGTAAATACGGCAAATACGCATACTAATTATCGCTGCGATTGATCCGCAAAAATATGCAGATTTCTTTAGCATACTGCGTCCTATCTTAACCGCGGTGTAAATCAACCGGAAAAAATCTAGGTAAAACCTCGGCTTTCGGTTACCGTAGACGAGGTTTTACCTCGGTCAAACTGGGGATTGAACCTGCGGTTTCACCTAGTCAGAACCGCGGCAAATGCACAAATAGTTTCGAGCGGTACTGTAGTTTGATTAAAGCATGATTTTTTCAATGTACTGTACATATGTAAGCATTCCTATCGATCTCCAGGGAAATTTGACCCTTTGAGAAAATCTAATGAGAAGTGGGTGTTACGAAAACAAGTCCAATGGAAAGTAAGACCTAAGACCCCCTGGGTCGAAAACGAATGACAAGGGCGGTTTGGAGCTGTGAGTAGGCATGGAATTTGTCTCATATGGTTTAGGGGCCGACATATCTCTTGCACCGCGCACCAGTGGCTCAGTTGGTTGAGCACCGGGCTGCCATGCGGGAGGTTGTCAGTTCGACTCCGGCCGGACCAACACTCAGGGTCTTCAAATAACTGAGGAGAAAGTGCTGTCTTTGTACTTACATCCGCAAATGGTTAGACTTTCAAGTCTTGTCGGATAAGGACTATAAGCCGGAGGTCCCGTCTCACAAATAACTTCCATGTTCATTAGTTCCCTGTGGGACTCCCTGTGGGACGTTAAAGAAGCCACACACTATTCGAGAAGAGTAGGGGATGAAGTTCCCGGTGTTGTGGCTGTCCTCTGTGTGTATATGGGTGGGTAGGTATAGCAGGTCCACATCAGCTGAATAGCTGCCAAAACTTCAACCTGCTTAAACAAATAAAATAATAACAAACAAACGAAGACCGGCTCTTAGCTTTCGTAGTACGAAAACTAACCACCGCTTCCAGAATGGTTAGTTTCACCTCTTCTGTAGACTGCAAGCAGTCACTCAGTGTTCTCACCAGGCCGCGCCATTGCGGGATTCCCGCAGTTTCAAAACAAGTGACGCACTAAGATGATATAAAAGGGCCATCAGGGCGCAAAGAAGAAAAACAGAAGCTAAAAAAAATTCTTAACTGATGCAAAAAGAAAATCTAATGTCTAAAAATCAGTCATACTCGAGGCTCGATCGAGCGATCAATGATTCCTATAACAGGCATTATGATTAGCTGGGCGTGTGAACACATAAGCCAATGAGCGGCGTTGTTGCATTTGAGAATACACGTGCTTGAATTGTCCGCCATATTTGTTTATGAATATTTCATTTGTGCGTTAATTTATGGAAAACAGAAAAAAAACAAGGAAGTTTGGATTCGTTTTTCTGTAGTAAAGCGAAGCAGCCAAAATTGCAGTTAAATGAAGAACCTGATAACGTCAAACAAACAGGAACACCAGTAGAAGCCGAGAAACTGACGCAAAGAAGGTTCCAGCAATCGTGGAAAACAAAATACGTATGGCTTAAATATGACAAGGCTTCATTTTTGGAGCTTGGACACTCACACATCAAAATTTAACAACTTAAATTGTTTTGTATTCATTTTATTCACATATTGACATTCTACAGCAATTATATATGTATATAAAGTAAAGTACAGTGTGTTATTAAAATTACTTTCAGTAATGATGAGACTGTGGTCAAAGATAACGTTGTTAAGCTGTCTACCAATACCATCTACCAATACATTTGAATTCCATAACGACCCAGTCTATCTCTCAAATGACCGACTTTTTTTGTCTTAATGGGCCCCTCGACCCCAAGATGCAAAATCCTGGTGAGAACACTGGTCACTTTCTTTTCCTAACTTCTGTAACGCGCGGTAGATAGAGCGTAGCGCGCGATTGATCGAGCGAACAAGGAAGCCGCAACCCGAGAGAAACGCTTTTCGCTTTTGTAATTTGCATAATTTTGTCGGTGCTTTTGCTCGCGTGATGTGAGGAAAAAAGGAGGACTGCTCGCAGTCTACTGTACCTCTTCTGCGCTGTGTGACTTCTTACCTGTTGTACTCTTGTTTGACATAGAAGGCAATAAATAACTTATTTGACCGTAACCCTTTGTTTCAAACCAGATGAAACTGGTTTATGTCCGATTTTTGAAGTGTTTGATTACATTCGATTGAGTTCAATTACGTTTGATTTTTGACGTGTTAATGATTACCAAACATTCGATTGTGTTCGATTGGTAAAATTTTTGGGTGAGTTCGATTAAGTTTGATTGCCAAACCCAATCGAACTCAATTGAGTGATTGACTTTGATTGGTTTTGATTACCAAACATTCGATTGACTTACACCTGGACAACACCATGACATGCTTGAATGTTGTCTGACAGAAAAAAAAACCAGTGACATTCGTCAATGCTTGCTTATTGGCGTGGAAACTAAAGATAGGGTCTTTCGAATAACAAGGAACTCAGTCTGTTTAACCCTTTGGTTGTAACCACAAAAAAGGGATGCACAAGTTATTTTGTTAGTACGCATTTTTTATTCTACACTGTACTTCCAGTATCAAAACAAGTCCACAATTTAGCTGTAGGTCATGCAAACAATAGTCAATCTTATTATTACATGTAGGTCTGATAGGGGGCTGAAATAGTTTTACATGTAGGGTATTAGTGATTAACAATGAGGATATGAAATATCAGCTGTCAGGGGTTGGGGGTACATCCCTTTATTCTGGTGCATTGACGCTTTATTTATAAGAAACATTGAAATCAGTGTAAACAGACACAAAGCATGTCATAACAGAAACAATAACCCAACTTTAATATTTTCGTTATAAATTAAAAACTAGAAAATCCCCTGCCACTCCCCTACCCCAGCCTATAGACAGTACTTGATATCCCCACTGAAATAGGCTAAGTAAGTGTGTGAGTGAAGTAAATCGGGAGAAACTTACAGAAAATCACTTCTTTCCTACAGTACATGTAAAACTACATGCACAGTTTCTGTCTAACACCAAACTCATCCATGAGGATAATAGTAGAACGCTAATAACAAATGATATTTACCCAGGTGCATCCAATTGATTTGGAATTTAGAAATGTTGGTTTTTGGGGAGAGGGAAAAGCTTGAGAACCCGGAGAAAGAGTAAAGAACCAACAACAAACTTAACCCACATATGGCCACGAGTCAGGAATCAAACCCGGGCCACATTGGTGTAAGGCGTCAGTTCAATCACCACCAAAACATCTCTGCTCCCCTTACGAACCCCTTAGCAGCCAAGGGGTTAGTTGTGTAACATGATTGTTAATTTTTAGTCAGACATACTGGCAGATTGAAGTTACGGTATGTTTGAAGTGCAAGGTGTCCCCATTAATTAACCCTTTGAAGCCCAAACCAGCCTAAACCGGCCAGACTGTTTGAGATTTGGGTAGAATTTGAAAAAATAATCAAAAGAAAGCATTTTTATGGTTATGGATTGTACTCTTTTATACAGGCCATAATCTGCATGGAATTGGATTTTTTGACTAATTTCGGGGCTTTCTCTTAAGATGGCCAAAATAATGACTTCATATATTATGAATGTCAAAAAATAGCCAAAACCAGCTTAAAGAAACAAATAGTTACTAAGCTGTGTTTTCTTGTTATGTATCTGTAGGAATGAGGTTACACTCGGAGCCAGTGGAGGTCCAACATTTACGGTCAACTCAAGTGATGCTCTCACATGCACAGGTACAAACAATCGCCAATTTTTCGTCTTTTTGTGTTTTGCGATAACTTCATTAATTTTGGAGATTAGGTGAAGTGAAAATGGAAACGAGACTTGGAATGACCAAGTAGTGAGCAGGGCAATTGGAATTTTTTATCCAGGGCTCATCAGTGGGTAAAAAGTGAAAAGCCGCGAGGGGGAGTGGTCATATACATGTAGAGGATATTACATGGCCGTGCGGGGATACAAATTTTATCTTCGAGTGCTGCAAGGATCTCTCACTCGTTCGCTTTGCTCACTCGTGAGAGATACTTTCAGCACGAGAAAATAAAATTCGTATCCCCAAGCGGCCATGTAATGTTCTGTTTATTATAATAGATATTGATGAAATGTCTCGATTTAAAACAACTTGTTTTATTCATTTTCGAAATGATGAAAAAGTGTTCACCAATCACTAAAACACGCATGTTGTGTAACATGAAACAAGATATGAAAGTTAATGAAAAAGAAATCATGATAATGTAAAATTTGCAATAAAAATGTTAATGTAGTAGAGAAGTATTATATTAAAGCACAAAAGTATCGTACAATGAAGAGGAAGCTCGCGTTGTATTGGCTAATCGTGTTCGTTGCCATGACGACAGCTATATCCTCACATGTGAAAGATAAAAATGATACGTTCACTGCGTGCGGTGAAGATATGATTTTTTAGTAACAGGAGAAATCCTGGCAAGATAAGGATTTAGAATCTATGAGTACAATAGCTTGTAAACCAATTTGATCAGAACTGCTCATATCTTTTGTTTAAGGATTTAGAATCTGAGTACAATAGCTTGTAAACAAAATTGGTCAGAACTGCTCATATCTTTTGTTTAAGGATTTAGAATCTATGAGTACAATAGCTTGTAAACAAAATTGGTCAGAACTGCTCATATCTTTTGTTTAAGGATTTAGAATCTATGAGTACAACAGCTTGTAAACAAAATTGGTCAGAACTGCTCATATCTTTTGTTTAAGGATTTAGAATCTATGAGTACAACAGCTTGTAAACAAAATTGGTCAGAACTGCTTATATCTTTTGTTTAAGGATTCAGAACCTATGACTACAATAGTTTGTTTACAAACAAAATTGGTCAGAACTGCTCATATCTTTTGTTTAAGGATTTAGAATCTATGAGTACAATAGCTTGTAAACAAAATTGGTCAGAACTGCTTATATCTTTTGTTTAAGGATTCAGAACCTATGAGTACAATAGCTTGTAAACAAAATTGTTCAGAACTGCTCATATCTTTTGTTTAAGGATTTAGAATCTATGAGTACAACAGCTTGTAAACAAAATTGGTCAGAACTGCTCATACGTATCTTTTGTTTAAGGATTTAGAATCTATGAGTACAATAGCTTGTAAACAAAATTGGTCAGAACTGCTCATATCTTTTGTTTAAGGATTTAGAATCTAGGAGTACAATAGCTTGTAAACAAAATTGGTCAGAACTGCTCATAATTATCTTTTGTTTAAGGATTTAGAATCTATGAGTACAATAGCTTGTAAACAAAATTGGTCAGAACTGCTCATATCTTTTGTTTAAGGATTTAGAATCTATGAGTACAATAGCTTGTAAACAAAATTGTTCAGAACTGCTCATATCTTTAATTTGTTTAAGGATTTAGAATCTATGAGTACAATAGCTTGTAAACAAAATTGGTCAGAACTGCTCATCTTTTGTTTAAGGATTTAGAATCTATAAGTACAATAGCTTGTAAACAAAATTGGTCAGAACTGCTCATCTTTTGTTTAAGGATTTAGAATCTATAAGTACAATAGCTTGTAAACAAAATTGGTCAGAACTGCTCATATCTTTTGTTTAAGGATTTAGAATCTATGAGTACAATAGCTTGTACATGTAAACAAACTTGGTCAGAACTGCTCGTATCTTTTGTTTATCCCCTTAATTCCCTTTAACTCTTTTGACCTACAATGTATTATCTCATTAATATTTTATAACTATATATGGGTACTAGCTCTAACAATAATTATTACCCCTGAAGGGGCCATCACTTTATCAAAATGGCATGGCTTGTATTGGCGAACAAGGTTTAATTTTTTAAACAGATGGAGTGCTCAACAATTCAGCGGCTGTGGTGACAGTTCCTGAAAGCCAGTTGTTTACTATCCAACCTAACCAAGTTAATGTCATGCAACATGAGGCAGACAATGATGAGAACATGACAGGTGGGGCAGCAAATGTTGACGATGTCCACGTTGAGCTGTCAATCAATGTCAATGTGGTTCCTAGCGCTGGTGTGGTTCTCACTGATGGTGTACCTAGTACTTCTACTCCCACTGATTCCAAGGCAAGTATGTAGAAAAAAATAGCTTGCACTGTACATGTACAATTATGCACAGAGCCATTAAAATAAATACCGTGCTGTCAGTTTTCTCTATTGTTATTTGAGTATAAATACACAGGTGATTATACAAAATCACGGATTATACAAAATCTCGGATTATCAACCGATAATCACCTCGACGGACAAAATGGCTGCCAGTAGTCATTTTACCACTGTAAGTGAAGATGATTTCGGGTGGAAATGTTTTTTTTTTTCCCTCTTTTTTGAATTAATCACCTGTGTATTTATACTAATTAAAAACAATTATTCGCCTCAGGCTCAGTGATTATCAGTGAATATTCACCGATAATCACTTCGCCTTCGGCAAATAATAAAAAATTATTGTTATCATCACTACAACATCATTGACATCGTTTTTCAGTGTCTGTGTCTTCATTGTCACCATTGTCATCGTCATTGGCAAAATTGTAACTCGTGCACCAGAGACAGGATCAAAATGTATAATCCCAATGTATGCAAACTAGCAGTGTTTCTACTAAAGGAGGTGTCCCATATTATTTTTAGTTTTGAATTCTCATCTTTTATGACAGAAACGGAAAGGTGGTTGGCCAAAAGGCAAAAAGCGGAAAAAAGAGTTTGCAGATTTGAACAAACCCAAAGCCCCAATTACAGGGTAAGTTGTTGTTGTTGTTGTTGTTGTTTTCTACTGTATGTGGTTTTATGGACAAGAAAGTATGCTGCTCTGTAATTAACATAAGTCTCTCCGGTCATCTCCTTGTCAGAAACTCTGCCACTGAACTATTGAAGGCCAGGGAATGTGATACTGTACATGTAGGTACATTGAGGTCGGCTTAGGGCGACATCTGGTCTACTAGACGTTAAACAGGGGCCTTCTTTACAATGGGGATGGCGGATGTTCAACTCCTCTTTGGAGAGATAATAGTTCCAGTGGTGATTGCAGAAGTAATACATTTACTTCACCACCGACACTAGCCTGATTTGTGCTCAGTACAATTTTGTGAATGACATGTGTGTTCTCTAGATATGTGAGATTCATTAATAGTCGGCGAGCCGAAGTGAAGCAGCAACATCCACATTTGACATTTCCTGAAATTACAAAGTTGCTGGGATTAGAATGGAGTAACCTACTACAAGAAGAAAAACAGGTCAGTCTGCAATTGTGTCTCACTATGTTTTTGTCGTTTTTCTTAAAATAATGTTCATGCGCTTTAAGTCCACGAGATACACCTGCAGTGCAGTTTTGTGGGCAGCTTAAAAATTTTACAAGACAGTGTTTGTTGTGTTTACTATAGTCACTATGCTGGCGTTTCGAGCCAAATTTTTGCACTGTCTTTTTCCTAAAATAATGTACATGTACAGTCACGTAGTAGTTATCTCAATTCTGCTTATTAATCGCTTTTGTGTAAATATAATATTTACATTGTTTATAGCATAGCTGCGTGAGTGCTGTGCTTTTGTGTGTGTGTTGCGTTCTGCTTGTTTCAGAAACCTTTATCTTATTATGCAGTGTACTTACTTAAATGATACGAAAAATTACTTTATTGACTGCCCGCCTTCTCGAGCTCCTATGGTCATTCCAGGCAGCCAATACTCTGTTTGATTTTAATTAATTTTCGTGCTTTCTTTGCAAATATTTGTGTGATATGATTACGAATAATTTAATTTGGGATTATTGTAAATTAGCGTAAATTGCTATTTTGCTGGCACGTATACATCTGAGGCCTGGTTAGCCGTGTTTGGTGTGAGTGGTTTTGTGAGCGTTAGCAGGCTTAGTCATTTTACAATCATCGTTCACCACGTGCAGAAGTCCAGTTTCGTTTATTGTTGTATTGCACTGAAGAAATTGATTTATGCCTTCGTTAGGCTATATACATGATTGTATGATAGCGTTCTTTTACATAGTAATTTTTTTTTTTTAATGAGAATACCCAAGAACCCCAAGGGTCGCACCACTGTCATGGTCAGGAGTACACGTTCCCCGGTTTTTTCCACCTGCTAGTGTCTAGGGGTTTTACGTGTCCGGCTCTGGTGCATTGCTCTTCTCTTTATAACAGAGTTGATGTAAAAATGTTTTTGTACATAATTATTCCAATGCTAAAGACATGACACGGTAGCTTGGGGAAAATACATATGTAAGGTGGTTGTGGTTGTGGTTGTGGTTGCGGTTGCGGTCGTTGTCGTTGTTGTTGTTGTTGTTGTTGTTGTTGTTACCTTTATCAGTTCATTTGATAATACCAAAATTTTCATGTTTCACCTGTCACCAACGTAACAATCATTATAGTTTCTGCAGAAACTAACCCTTCCTTCAACAAAAAATGTACATTATCGGTTATTGCATCTTCTGAATGTGTTTTTTTTTTTTGGAAAACAAAGAAATACTTGGATGAAGCCGAAGAAGACAAGAAGCGTTACATCGAAGAACTTAAAATCTACCAGCAGTCAGAGCAGTACCAGGCGTTTGTAAAGCGGCAGAGTGCCAGAATTATGAAGGGCGGCATTGTCGGTGAGGCACGCCTTTCACTGTGCGCATTTGTTTCACCCTTTGAAACTAACATTTTTTACTTCAGTTCAGTGTTCCCTTAAATTTTGGGGACGATTGATTAAAGCGAACTTCCACTCCAACGAAAAAGTAATTTAATTTTATACCGCCAGAAAGAACGAATGTTATCGATCAAATTTCCTTAGCAGTCTTCTTTCCACTTTTTTTTTGTTCTTGATGTTTTGTTTGTCACTTAGAATACCCACTCATTCTTTAGTAGTTGAAATTTGTTGCATGCAGGACTTCTAATTTCCAGTTTACACCTGAAATGATCAATGAACTACTGTACTCATTCTCGCACTATTAGATCTCGAAGTCTCTGTTAATAGGCTGTGCATGTATTGCTTACGTTAGCTTCTTAGTGTCAAGTGAAGTCTTCATGTAGGTAGTTCCAGTCCTTTGTTGGTGCTAACGGCCATTTGGCTGTTTGTTCCCACAGAGAACTGGAACGATTCAGGATTCACTAGGAACTAGGCAACTGAAGCACGCGATGTTTTAGAGACGCAGATGGAAACCGGAAGTGAACATATTTCCCTTTTAAATTGTCATCACACAACCACATTTATATTCCTAAGTATCTTTTCTCTATTAGAGATAATTAGATCAAAAATCTGTAACACACTACTGTTCTGGCATGCTTAATGTTCAATTCCGGTTGCCGTTTGCATCTCAAAAACGTTGTGTGTTTGAGCTCCCTAATTACATGTAATATTAGCGCAGTAGTCAAGCAAGAACAGCGCAATGTTCGCAGCGCTGCACTTACACGTCGCTGAAGAGTGTCAAGTTTAAAATGCCACCCTGTGTAAATTTTTTTCTGTGTAATTTTCGTAATCGGTTTTATTTACATTTTATTTTCCATATTCACCTCTTTCAGGAGTGGATGCACCAAAAGAAGTGCCCTCAAATTTGCTTTTGGGTGAACAAATGGTGAGATCAAAATGTGTATGGGATCTACATATTTGTACATGTAAACTGTAACGTTTTTATTTAATACTCCCTAACACGGTTACTCTACCTCTGGGATTTCGGAGTCTCGAAGAAGCTGGGCCATTAATAGAGAATTTCAGTAAAAACGCCGGCAACAGCAATGACAACGCTGCAAAACAATATTAAGGAGCTTAATCAACGACAACGGCGACGGCAACGAAAACTTCATTTCAAAATACAAATTCGCGTTATTTTAATCGCTTCGTGACTATTTCAACCTTTTTAATATGTCAAGGGTGTGGCTCCTTAATAATAGGGAGCTTAAGCACGCGCGTTTTTGAGACGCGGACGACAACCGGAAGTGACCTGTTTTCTCTTTTAACTTCTCTTCACACAGCTACATTTACATTATCAAGTATCTTTACCCCATTAGAGATGATAAGCATAAAAATCTGGGAGACAACGCTGTCCTGGCACGCGAAATGTTCTCTTCCGGTTGCCGTCCGCCTCTCAAAAACGCGCGTGCTTAAGCTCCCTAATGACACTGGCCGGAACGGCGCTTAATTTAGGGCAATCTCGACTCCGGAGCTCTTCTCTTGACTGAGGGAGAGAAGAGCTCTGGGGAACCCTGAAACAAAGAGTCTCCTCATTGGTTTTCGTGAAGAACAATCAAAAGTGTCTCCAATTGGTACATTCATGTTAGCGCGAGAAGTGAGTAAGCGCAGTGAGGTTCAAATAGCCAATTTTTGCCTATAAGAACCCTACGGCACATGTTCTCCTACATAGAGTTTCCCCGAGCCATGGGTCGACCCGAGGCTCTGGTGACGAGAATGAATTTGGGGAAGAAAATGAAAAATTTATCCTCAAGTGCTGACGTTCTTCATAACACCTTAAACTTGGCTATTTTACGTTGTTTTGCTGACGACGGCCAGAATTGCACGCAGCTACAACAATTACAAATTTCACAAAATTGTGCAACCTTTAAGGACGGTGCCTACTATTGTTCTTGCGCATACGTTCTGCGCATCTCGAGATACTCAGATTTCCTATCGGTGATGCATAGTAATACAGGGTTATTTGTGCGCGGTTTAAAATTATGCAGAGAAAGTAGATCTTAGTAAGTACTATTGGTATCCAAAAAGAAAATTCGGGGTAACCATGCATTTTTCAGAGATAATTAAGCTTCAATTTTGAGAAAGAACGCTATACATTGCTTTGCATTTTAAAGCTTTTTACAAATATTGTTCATGAATTATCTTTGAAAAATGCGTGGCTACCCCGACATTTCTTTTTGGATTTCAATAACACTTGTTAAGATCTACGTTTCCCGCATAATCATAAACCGGGGCAAAAATACCTTTGAATTAGTAGGCATCGTCGTTAAGCAATTTTAACAAAAACTGCAAAATATACAAAAATTGTTTGCTGTGACACCAAAATTGCATATTTTTGGGGTTTTTGTTGAATTTTGCAGTTTTGGTGAAATTTGTTGTTTTTGCTGCTCTTGCATTGATCTCCTTGTGCGTGTTACAAAGTTGCAAAATTTTGCAATTTTTGTTACACGGCAAGGCACAAGGAGATCAATGCAAGATCAACAAAAACAACAAATTTTCACAAAAACTAGAAATTTAACGAAAATTACAAAATTTGCAAAATTGTGCGATTTGATTGTTACACAACTAGGCACAAGGAGATCAATCCAAGAGTAACAAAAACAACAAATTTCACAAGAAGTGCAAATCTTACAAAAATTATACGCAGGTCAGAGTTAGATCAACCCATTCGAAATATCATGCAAGGCTGTATCAGTGATCGAGGTGTGTCCTTTGTCGAAATCGAGACTTCGAGAATGGTGTTGTGTGCTATCTCAATATTGCTTGGCTTGTATGATGTAGTAAACGTTCATGGCCATACCTGCTGGTATCACTCAGGAAAGTCTCCTTATTTTTTTTTGTGAGTTGGGCTTTGTAGACTAGATGCTTTTGAGAAACATGTGGAATGGAAAAAAATCGTTTATCATGGATGTATCAGTGATCGAGGTGTGTCCTTTGTCGAAATCGAGACTTCGAGAATGGTGTTGTGCGCTATCTCAATATTGCTTGGCTTGTATGATTTAGTAAACGTTCATGGCCATACCTGCTAGTATCACTCAGGAAAGTCTCCTTATTTTTTTTTGTGAGTTGGGCTTTGTAGACTAGATGCTTTTGAGAAACATGTGGAATGGAAAAAAATCGTTTATCATGGATGCTTTTCCTAATTCTTTGAACTGAATAGTATACATGCATTGATACATTCGTATTGTCATTTGGCATTTAAAAGACGATGGTTAAAGGTACTCGATGTAAATTCTTTTATTTGTTTGTCAATCATTTAAGTCTTACATGTAAGGTGTGCATGTGTTTACGGAAGAAGTATGAAAAGGTTGTGCTCACGTGTTACTGTGTGTTTTCAATGTAAGGAAATTCTCGTACCCATGCGTGAAATGAGAATAAGCGGTGATCAAAATCTGTTTATGACTACAATTAAACCTCGATTTGACGAAGTGCCAAGGGACGGTGGGAGTTCGTTATATGGAGATTTTCTTACATCGAAAAACCTCATTAAAAAGAATTTTTAGAACAACAACAGAAATGTTCGTTATATCGATATGGGTAATGTTTTTTGTAACAGTGTCGTTGCTCTATACTATAGAACAAGAAAAGATAATGCGTAGCATTTTAACTGAAATTATGTACAATCGGTTTCGGATTGTGAACTACTGTTTCCTTTGCGATGTCATAGATTTATATATAAAAATTGCTGTTAAGTGTCTTGCCCAAGAACACAACTTAATGTCCCCGGTCAGGACCCGACCCCGGACCAATCGATCCGGAGTCAAGCGCGGTGGCCTCCCACCAACCAATCAGAAGTGAAACCAAAACCAATTGTGGCTCGCGCCTGCACATTTTCTCGCGCTTTGTGTCGGCAACGTGAAATTACTTCGAGTTTTGATTGGTTAACTGTATTGTATCCGTCCTTTTTGATTAGCCAAAGCAATTTCTTTGGTTTTGGTTTTCCGACACTTGATTGAAACTCGCTCTATAGCTACTGTATAACCTCGATCCGCTTCTAACCGCTCTTTGGTAGTAGCCAGCTCGAAAGGTTGGCCTCTTTGGCTGCTACACACTTCTCCTTTGTTATGTTTAATTCGGCCCCCGTATATTGTTGTTGTATTGCAATTGAATAAGTGTGAATATAATGAACTTAGACTTGAACATTTTAATACTTCAATATACAGTCAATACAGATTTGAACCAGACATGTGATAGTTTGCTGGACGATGGCTGTGTAGTTATTTCCAATTAGACTCATGTGTGTTTGTGACTTGTTAGGTAGACGATACGAACGACTTGTTTTGCCGAGTATGCAACCAGTTCTTCAGCTCACTGCACAATAAAAAGGAACACCTCTTTGGAAAACAGCATCTTCTCATGTTAACCGGAGAGTTCGAACGCGAAGCAGAACAAAATGCCAGCGGCTCTGAGAAAATCCTCAACGACACACCCGACCTGGCAGTTGCTGATTCAGGGCATGTGGATCGTAACACTTCTCTGCTGGCTAACCCAACTGAAGCGATCGTTTCCATCGCACAATTCACCGAGAAGTTCTTGGAACAAAACTTAAGTGAGTATGTTACGAACAGCTTGAGCTTCCTTACTCTGAACTTGATCAATCGTCGGCCCCCGTATACTGTAGTAGATCCAGCTGGGGTTAGACGTGAACCGATAGATTACAGAAGAATTCTCTTGATTAATCTTACTTGTTCAAAGAATTGAACACGCGTTCGGTTTAAAATTCAGAGAGAGTCTTATTCTGAAGCTGTGTTCTGTTCAGCTTATCGAAACGTCCGCCAGAAACAACAATCTCTCCGACCCCTTTGCTAACCCAAATTCCATCGACGCTTCTGCAATCTTGTGAAGCCAATGCATTCATTGTCTTTTTAACAGATCGCGAGCTGGAACTTAGAGAACTGAGAAAGATAGTTCTTTTGTCTCAGGCCGAGAATATCTCCCTTAATAAAGAAATGGAAGAACTTAAGGTACTATACATGCATTCATTGTTTCGTGGGCTAAGACATGTTTGTTATTGTTGTTGTTGTTGTTGTTATTGTTGTTTTGTGACTGTGTGTGTTTCCTCTACTTTAATTGAGCGTTGCATAAATTAGAAGACTGGGAATCACATGAACGGGGGAGGGGCGCTGGGCAGCAAAACGCACGGCCATGCATGGGTCAGTATCTCCTTTAAGCCGGCCACTCCCTGCCCACGTGGCTACTAGTTACGGCTTTAATTGTCTTCCAAAGAGAGAGCCAAAGACCAAAAAAAGCCGCCTGCCGCCCTTCCCCCCCCCTCGCTATCTCCAAAAAGTCAGTGTGAGGCGATCGATTCGTCCTTGATTAATGTAATGCTTAAAAAGCAAGGAAATAGATCTCACTTTTTTTTTTTAACGTCATTTTGAATCGTTAAATATCTTGTTTAGGATTTGCTACAAAAAGTGGAGGATGACTTGGGTTCTGTAAAAGCTTACGGTGCTTCACTCACGGCCCAGCTGAACAGCTTGCGAATGGTACCAACCTTGTTTGGGGTGATAAACTTCTAGATCAACATTACATTGGTACTTTTTCCGTGGGACGTTTCATGCTTCTATGTTTAACTACTAAAGAAGTTTATCACGTAGTCAAGCATTCGCACCCTGCGGGAGTGTCAATGAGCAGTTAAACGTGCCACAATGTGAACCAATTCCCGAAGATTACTGTTGTCTTGTAATATCACTTTTGGAAGAAGATTGGTTAAGTCAGGAGAAACTGCTTGGATCGTGATTCAAGGTTCCACGAGACTGACAAGGCAAAGCTGATCTCAATATGGCTTCCGATGCAATGGAAATGAGAATAGGCACTGCTGTATTTGTGACGACAGCCTTGAACAGTTCTGGTAAGAGGATAGGATGGGACATCTTACATTCGTATATCATTAAGTTACCATCATTTTCAAATGTTAAAAAAAGCATCAAATTGTATTGAAACTGCGGGATTAGCTGTTACCTAGGATTCAGTAAATCAGTGAGAAAGCTATAGAGTTTCAGGGTTAAAGTGTGAAAGATAGAGTATGGGCAGAAGTGATCACATTTGATTTCCATAGAGAAGGTATTTTTACACTTTCCCAAAAGTGTTCAAGAATAAAGACTCGAATTTCATTTTTCAGTGGATTTAAGAACCCATTATTTGCGCTGCGGCGATTTACCGCTGACGTCATGTTACGTTTCCCTCTTCCTGATGTGTTTTTCTTAAATATGGCGATCGGAGATTAGCCGGCAAGCGAGAGGACGCTTTTCAGATTTCATGATGTAGTTTCGTATGATTTGTTTTTCTGTTTTGTCGATACCTGAGTATGAAATTCAAATTTTGCGTGAAGATAGATGCATGCCGTAGAATGGGGTGCCCAAGCATTGCAAACATTCTTACGGCTATGGTATGTAATCCAATATCGCCGTACACCGTCTTTCTCATCAGCGGTATAAAGAAGCTCCGTTGGCCGGCGAGACTCGTTAAGCAAGCCTTTAAATCAACATGTAATTAATTGTCTTCAAGTCTTAAAATGTAAGTACCTTTAAACGTTGCCCGTAAGTGGCGTAAAATTGCCTCATAATACCTGTTTACGTACATTTGGTGCGGTGGAATTCCTTTCATTGTGGAGGGTTTTGGTGGTGTGTTTTATAAAAGTAAGCATCCTAAAAAACATGACGATTATTCCATAGTTGAACAATATTGAAAAGAAAAAACAATAATGCCGGTAGTTTGCCCAAAGGATTCGATTCATGAGTGCACCTGAGGTGAATAACTTCACGATCACTTCGGTACGAACACAACCCTAAATAGTGGAGAACGTGAAGAGACCCCTCTCTGTGCTGGCTGAGGAACATGGATCGCTTTTGATGCCATGGAACTTTCTAGAACTATATTCAAGTGTTGATGATTTCAAAAAAAAAACGTCTGGAAGTTTTGAAAACTCCTCACGTTACGGGCCGATATTGTCACTTGTCGATGTACCCATCAGCGCTTTCCGTGTTGTTATCGCATGTGCTCCTGATGAAGACTCCAAAACGTTGTTCTGCTCAAGTGTCGATCCAAAGCGATTCAACACGGTCACTCGCAATAGTGCATGCTTCTGGCCAAGGTCATATTTCGATAAAACAATCCCAAACTTAAATTTGCATCAAAAGGGATCACAGCAGGTCGAGATCGTGCAGTCAGAAGTCTTTTATTTTGAAGACTAAACTAATCTACTATTCACAAACTCGAAAGTCGACCTGTTTTTCCCAGGGAGACCAACACGAATGCATAACGTTGCCGTTTTTATGTTAAAGTGACTTTTATTTCGATCACTAGCTGGTTCCCGATCGTTTGACCAATAAATCCCTTACGCTTAAAGTTGATGTGGACTTTTAAACAGAATATTATTGACTGAGTAAAAGCCAACTTTGTTGCGTGTTTTGTGCCTGTTGTGCTGCTTACACA
This sequence comes from Montipora capricornis, assembly GCF_036669925.1. Taxonomy (NCBI): domain Eukaryota; kingdom Metazoa; phylum Cnidaria; class Anthozoa; order Scleractinia; family Acroporidae; genus Montipora; species Montipora capricornis. The sequence continues at coordinate 66,471,983 of NC_090885.1, forward strand.
TCTCAATGTTTTACGGTGGCAATACTCGGTTGTATTCCCTTAAGAAGCTTAACTTCTTAAGGCTTAAACCAGCGCAAAAATGTTTCAACAAGAATACGTGCAGCGAATACTTCATTTATACTTTACATACATTAGGGAATCGAATTTTGCAAACATAAGTGAGACGCATACGTTCTTTTTCCGCAAGAGTGCTTGTGTTAAGAAGTATAGTCATCGATCGAGTTATCGATGCAATGGTCTTGATGGAAAGTATTCAGAGAGGCCGCGTTGTTTTGTGAGTGCTCTTACATCTAATAGCCAGGGGAACAATATCTCTGGGTGAGGCCCATTTCGTTCAAAAACTTGCGATTCCTAAGTCAAAATCATTCGACCGTGGTAATTTCGTGATCAAAATCGATGATTCATCGGTTGAAGTTGCCAAATCTATAGACTATACAATAGGGCGGAAACTGTTCACGCATCCGTTTGGACAACGCACAGAAGGAGTTGGTGACTTGAGATTTCAAAGAGAACAACGCACAGGATATAGCAATTTGAAGGTGAGCATCATCCTTGTAATAAAATAGTACATCATGATTGATAAACTCACTTAATTCTATGCTTTCTAAGTAAGTCTGCGCAATTGTTGGCTTATGACTTCCCTGGAACTTTCAGTGTCAACCCCCAAAATCTTGTCACTTCTTCCCTGTAAAACACATCCTGATCGTTTCTGTTCAATACTTTTCGAGACCACGAAAGACCGGTTGCATGCCATCATTCAAGATGCTTACTGTGATTTCTTGTATCGCCTGCTGTATATTCAATTTACCCCAAAGTACAATTCTCCCGTGTCGTGATGGTTGCAAGATAGTATGTGTTTCGTTTCCATATTAACAGAATCTGCAAAGGAAATTGTTCTGGTTTTTTGCGTCTTCTGCTGTGGTCTATCGTTTCACTGAGTGATTTTAGTTGTTACTAAGTAATTTCCGTTGGAAGCTGTGAAAAGGTGGCGACTGTGTCGACCGTGAAAATTATTCCACTATAGATCTGTTAGTGTATTGTCTTTTTTTGTTTTAAAGGACCCATCTTTTGCTTGACAACGCAGAAGAGCTCAACACAAAAGGGACAGTTTCGATTAGAAACAAGCTGAGGTTATGCATATATCACGTTAGCTTGTTTTTCTACGGCTTGAGAGGTTGAAGTAGGGCTTCATTGATGTTATGGTCTTGTGAGACCATTGCTTCGTATTCGTTGTTCCACTTCACTTACCCTCTTCCCCTGTGATTCAACACAGAAAGGGCAGTTTCCATTAAAAACAGGCTGAGTTACGTCACATGAGTCCGTTTTTGTGTGTCTCGTAAGGTTAAAGAAGGGCTGTTTTTTATGTCATGGTCCTGTGTCACCATGCCTTCTCATTCGTTCCTCCCAGGCCTCTTCATTTCAGCACAAGAAGTAAGTTAGTGTTAAAATGTCTGTCGATGTCGAACAAGTAACTGTGACTGGAAAAACAAGATAAAACGAAAAACTCGCCTTCTTGGAATTTAACATGCAAGTATTTCCTTCGTTTCAACTGTAAATCTATATGACTGGCGAATGCGTGCGTAGACGTTTATTTGACTGTCACCGATGTCAGAACCCCTCTCGGCCCCATATCGGCTTAGGTATACTGATCGTATCGTTGCCGGAATGATGATACTGCAGACGAGCCTCATCACAGCATCAGCCGAAAAA
>NC_090885.1:66476192-66486192 GCF_036669925.1 Montipora capricornis
AACTCGCTATGCAACTTAACGTTAACCCAGGAATAACCTTTGAACAATACAACTTAAAGCGTCGTGAGAAAATGTCTATCAAGCATTCATAGAGGTATTTTCAATTGAGTGTCGTAAAACAAATACCAAAGTAATTACTTCCGCTAATCACAGCAGGTGCAAACAGAGCAATGAACCAATTCCATGTAAATTGCTCAAAGCGCGGGAAAAATCGTGCGCGGAAGTCGTGATTGGTTTTGGTTTTCCTTCTTATTGGTTGATAAACTGGCCCGAGATTTTTAAACCAATCACTAAGCGTAGCAAATGCAATGGCGTAACTACTTTCGACAGTCATTTGAAAACTTCTTTAATGTAAGTTACATGCAACAAACTGTTAGGCTCGGAACAAAACCCCAATTGCTACCCGTTTTAATGTTCTTCAATTTTGCACATCTCTTCCTTCTTTTGTATTTGCTGTTTTATTCAAACTTCCCTTCAATGTTTTACAAACACAACTTCCCAGTGTGGCTTTTCGGGAACAATATATGTACGACTATGATATTTAGGACTTGGATATCAACTGCAAAGGCGTTACAAAATTCGCTAATTACTTCAGTTAACTAAAAGAATTTGGTGTGGACACAGTTTGGCCTGAGATGCGGAGTTCCCGGGGTTCTAGACCCGTTCTGACCACTCATTGAACTTGTTCCTGGTAGTCCCTGGTTCAACTTCTCGGCCGCACCTGTAAATAGCCAACTGGTTTGCCTCCGACCAGTTGGGATTCTTAGCTGTTTTGTTTCGTTCTGTCGTTTCGTGGCTTGTGTTTCATTGGCCCTGAAAAGCCCCTATGGGAAGCGGTTAATTAAGTATCTATGTACGCAATAAGACGCACCGTTGGCTTTCATTGATACCCGCCTCGTAGATAAAGGAACTACCGACGCCAAATTAAGTGACTTTACTTTTACCCTATTGTATTTGCAAAAAAGGCACCGATTATCCTCTTGTTCAATTCTGAGCCGATTTATCATTGATTTTTTCATTTCTTTACTTCACTCACTTTTTTGGAAGAAATTCAACTTCGAATACATGCATCTACCCTACTCGCGCAAGCGCGACGCGATTATCAAACTAACAAAATTCATGGATTTCATTCGGGGACCTAGTATGCATATGTCTGTCCAGGGACAAATAAAAAGTAATGGTCTTTCTTTCTAATGACTGTTTCTTCGTAGCGAAATTATCTGTACTTACCTGCCTTTTTCCTTCCCACACTATAACACTCCTAAAATATTTGAGGGCTTTTCGTGCCAGTACTTGGTTAAACGGATGCGCAAAAAGTGACACTTGTCATTCAAGTTTGCCGCTGCCAGCTCTCGCACGTGTTAAATCACGTGCCCATGGTGAATCGAGGATCTGTAATAAGGCCTTTAAGATCGATTACCCCATGGGCAGCCCTTGAATCAACCGTGGGGTTGATAAGTTCCCGTTCCTGTGTTGGGGCTGTGTAAAATCCCGTTTGATCTTTTGTAAGTTGCCTTGCTGTGAGTTTGGTGTTGAGAAAGCGGAAACCTAATAGGTGAAAGAAAAAACAGTGCTTTGACAATTGCTTAAAAATACAACGTTGATGATCAACCAAGCGGTAAGTTGAAATGTGAGAGTGAAGGACTTGAACCCCTTAGAACCTAAGATTGCTTCTTGGCTGGTTCTTATGAAGGTCCAACGATCAATTGACGTGTTTTTAGATGTGTGAAGTTGGAAATTCATTTCTCAACTAATTTTGGTTGTAATCGGGTTTATGGTGGTTTCACTTCATGGGCGATTAACTTGTTTTAATGGCGAAAGGGTTTTGTTTGTCATGTTGTGCCTCTTTGTTCATGTATAAACAAAGTGAAAATCGACTTAAAACAGGGGAAGTCGTCAATTTTTATAATTACATTATTTCATTAGTACCAGTGTACAAAACTGTGCTTTCAACGAAGGTTAATTTTCAGTTTACGGGGTGGAAATAATTAGGGTGTTAGGGTGGAGAGATGTATTTGCTATATTGTGGTTAGCTCCAATGGCACGACATGATGTATGTGCCCAATACAAATATAGCTTCAAACTCATCATAATCACCACATTATTACATCATAAGTACCTTTTAATGATGGTAACATTTTAGTGGACAGGGAGTAAACAATTATAGGATTAACCTTAAGCTGGATATTTGCAATATTGGTTGGCTTCAAAAGATTATGACCCGTGATTCATATTTACGAATAGCTCTTCAGTGTTTTTGCAATTGCTTCTTTGAGACCAGGAGACCGTTTCTCCAAAGTCTCCAACTTTTCTGGCATACTTGGGGTGACATAACACTGTATCATCGGAAGGAAAATGTTTCAAGTTGTGAAGGTCTTGAATGCATATTCAAATCTCGTTTTCAGGCCCTAAGCTCGCGTGATTTTTTTAAACTGCTGTTTAAATGACTGCTAATTATTGCTAAAAATGTCTTTTTTGCATTTCCCTTGATTCGTTTGTTTTTGTTTGTAATATTTGTTAGTTACGCATTGTCATGTATTTTTTTCGAAAAACTCCAAATGAACTTGTTTCCGACAGGGTTTTCATTAGCGGTATTGTGTAGAATCTGATCTCGACAATTTCCTTTCTTCAATTGACATAATTTTGTTGAGATGAATAGAAGAACGGCAAAAGGTACAGAATGTCTGTCTTTTTGTCATTAAGTTTGGATGTTTGCCTGGCTCGAGCTCGTAACTGCAAAATCTCAAACGCTCTGGGTGGCTCACTTTTGCTGTTCTTAACTTCGGGAAAATTTTTAATGTGATGATGTGACAGGTGTCTAAAACATGCTCGCAAACGCTCGCATACGTAAACACAGCCTTATTAATCTTGCTTATTATATTCTAGGAAAGTACCTGATTTACTCACTAGGAGTCCAAGATATTCAAGATGATTGGTTGTTCATAAGAGCCTTAAATCACCCAATTAAAATACATTTTAAGTAATTAGCGAACTCGTCTACTTCCCAAATGGTGTTAAAAATACGATAGACCATGCACGATTACCGAAGTATCTCCGCGGTTCGTGCTTTGTTGTTTAACATAATGACCAACAGCGAATTCCCGGTTGTAGAGAAATTTTGTACACATCTACTAATATCGAACTGGCAAATATGCCAAAAGGTTTCGTTGATTGGTGGCAAAGCAAGTGGATGCTTCCTTATGAAATGTAAGGTACCCAGTATAGAGGAGTATTTTTAATATCGTTTCCTTGAAATGTTGGCTTAACAAATATGAGGAGGTGGAACTTGAGCGCAAAAACACCTTGTTTTATTGGCTGGTTCGATTTGGTTTCTCATGTCACTCAACTCGTTATAAGACCCCTGTGATCAACTGTCTTGTTTAAAATTCTCAGCATACCGCCTCTAAGTTTGTTGTGACGAATGTCGTGGAACGGAACGTTAACTTCAGGACACGTAATATACGCATGAGGGACAATGGGTAATTATTGGCCCATTAGCTTTGTCAACTATCCAACACCGTTATTGTCATGGGTTATTACAAATGCTCATCAAGAAAAGCGGTCTTGGTTTGAAAATCAGCGAAGCACGAAGTCGGCCACGTATTGATCTCTTTAAGAGCCAGTTCATACTTCAAAGGTACTTCACAGCTTGACATTTGCAATATGTGTCTTGGGCCATTAATCTTTTAATAGCTCAGAGGCTCTTGAAGAGGAATATGATTAGACTTTACCACTTTGAGGGTCGTGAAAGCCTTTATTGATGAAAAATGTCTTAGAAAACGCTTGACGTCCCTTAGGTGCGAACAGGCCCGTACCCAATGACTTCTTGCGCATTTTGAGCTATCTTGGCGCCAAGTTGTCTTTTACTGACGTTTCATGACTAAATTTTGTTTTGGGATCAAGTGTTCTGCACTTTCTGTGACTTGATTGTCACGGCAATAACAAGTCGTCACGGGATCTGTCTAAGAAGTGCCCAAAGGATGTGAAACTTTGACACCAGAGACGACGTATTGCACCACAAAAATAGTGCATATCTGGCCGATAAACATGAAATATTCATTGTTTTATTAACAGATAATGACGAACTGCAAACGCCTGGTCGCGACATGGACGTTCATCCTCGCTATTCAACTACTTCAGGCGTCCATAGCGTCCACTTTTACATGTCGCTTTAAGAAGTACAGAGAAGTGATCACAGCGATCGATGGTTACAAATGCAAGCAGACCAAAGTGAAACTAGGCATGTGCGTTGGTATGTGTGACTCGCACGCCATTCCGATACCCATAGGCGAAGACGGAGTACCCAGATTCCAAACTGAGTGCAAATGCTGTGCTCCGAAGGAAATCCGAGAGAAGGCAATTCGATTCAATGGTGACGAGTGCGAAAAGTCTATCGTGGTGTCCCAGATTCGCTCTTGTGAATGTACAAACTGCTCTCGCTCTCGACGAGATCTTTAAGAACACCGAAAAGTTACACCTCTTGATCAAAAGCGTAAATGGAGGCGAGAGACGATGTATAGATTTCAAATACCCCATTTTTAACTCACTTCCCTGGGCAAGTGGATGAACCAGCAAAACGGACAATCAAACACAACTCAGTGGTTGCTCTTGGAAATTGTTGGATTTTGAATGCATGATAGCGGAGGTCAGAGCGGAGTGCCACGAAGACTGTGGTGGTGGATCACTGAAAAGGACATTTTAGGCCTTTTCTGCGATTTTGTTAGTATTTATAGTTGTTGTACAAAGAAAACGAGAACGTAATTTACTGATCCCTCTTATGGATGGCAAAGGCATCGGAGTACATGCCAGGAATACTTAGTTGTGTTCAGAAATGTTAGAGAATATCATACATTGGAATTTGCTGCTTTTTGAAACAGTCGACTCTAAAATTATATCACCTGGGGGCAAGTTTAAGACAGTGATCCATTGTATGAGGATTTTGCAGTTGAATGAATCTTGTAAATTAGAAATTCAGAAATTTGCTGATTCAAGAGGTTCCAAGTTTCAGTTGAATTTGTTTTCACATTTTTGCCATTTTATGCTCGTCTTCAGTCTTTTTTTTTTTTTTTTCATTTTGAAAAATATCAAAAGCCGGCTTTGGAGATCCCAACAGGGCTTGACTCTGGAACATACATTCCTCGATCGCGCAATATTGGAGCAGGGAGGGCAATCTTTTTTCCGTCGGTATAGCTCGTCTATCTTGTAGGGCGTACTTTTGAGGAAGATGGAACTAATTCCAGCTCCAAAAAGGGTTTCTTTCAGAAACGTGTGGAACACGGAGGACAAAATTTGCTTATCGGTATACCGCGGCTTCCTTGTTGTGCCTGTTTTTGAGAAGTTTCATCTAATTCCAGCGTTGCTTCTCTTTTATCCATTCATTTTAATCTTCTTTTTTTTTTTCACGGCTTCGGTCATTCTTTAATTCAGTTCAAAGTGAAGTGAAGACGATCCGTATTTACCACACCTTAGTCAATGTTCTTGTCGTTAATTCGTTTTTAATTCGTTTTCAGTGCAGTCCTTTTCGCTTAGTGTTGCGTCAATCGTACGGGTGGTGTATTTATTTCATAAGTTCTTTGGGGTCTGTTATTGAAATGACGAGTTCTTTGCGTTTGGGAAGTCGTTAAAAGGAAAGGGACTTTATTTAAGTGTCTAGTCGTTCTTGCGCTGGAGCACGAATTGGGGACACTGTAAACTGAAATTAACGATTAACACAATTGAAGTCAAATGTTGGTTTTTGAGGAGAGGGGAAATACCCGGAGAAAACCTCTCGGTGCCGAGTAGAGAACCAACAAACTCAACCCACAAATGACGCCGGGTCTGGGAATCGAACACGGGCCACTTTGGTGGGAGGCGAGTGCTCTCACCACTGCGCTATCCCGACAATTTAAAATTTTAAGCTAAATTCGTCAGACCCGCTTTGCCCCTCGCTTTTTACCTCGTTAACCTCTGTACAATGAACGACACTGCCTGTTTAAAAAATAAAGGTAGCATTAACAAACGAAAAATAGGTGAATCTTGCAGTTAGTCCATAAACGGGGGATTTATCTGTAAAGAAGCTCTGTATCCCCTCTTTCCTACCACGTTATCAAGCTCAGTCACCTAAGACTTTCTGTAAGTTGAATGTTCAACGGCCAATTTGTTAAGTAAAGAGGGTTATTAAATACCATAACAGTGTGCGAATCGGTAAAAAAAGCAACATCTTTACACGGTCAGAAGCGTCATATTTTGCTGAAGAACAGTACTGACATGCATGTTTAACCCCAGTGCATCTTACTTTGCACAACGGCGAAGAGTTGTGTTCAAATGTTGAAGTAACACTTGCAGAGGCATTGTCCTTAAATGCTATTGTCTAGTGGCGTCTTCATTCACATCATCGTCTGTCTATTATGCAGTGGCAATAGATGATTCCTACGTAACGTCATCGATACGTAAGTAAGTCGTCTGTATTTATAGCCGGAGGGTAGAACATAACAGATGTTTATAATAAATCAGTGGTCCTGTATCCTAATAATAACAAATAAGGTTACAGAGTTAAAATTTAAAATTTATGGTCATACGAAAGATAAGAATAAGAAAAATTTATCAGTTTAAGACTGTAAATGGAGATTAAGAAACGATCTTACAAGCTTAAAATTACTAAGTTAAAAAATATTTTTTTTAGAGCAGCCTTAAAAGAGTCAATGGTGCCCTTTTTTCCGCACATCCAAAGGGAGGCTATTCCAAAACTTACTCCCGCCTATCTGAAAAGATCGGCCCCCATCACTTTCCCTATTATATCGCGGACAAATCAGGTTGTAGTTTCCCCAACGACTAGCTCTGCTGTGACGGTCTGAATTCCTTTGTAATAGCCGTGTTATATTATAGCTCGGACAGTCGTTTTCATTTATAACGTGCCTAAATATTAAACTACTTTTTTGGAGCTTCAACTGGTCCTTAAAAGGCAACCATTTCAGATTACGCAATGTAAAACTCTCATGAAGTTTCGCCGTTATTAACAGGGACCTTAAGCAAGAACGACGACGATGGTTACGAGAACGCCACATAACAATAGCTTTGATTATCAAAAACAATAGTTCTGCACGCCCTGCACCTGCGTTTAACATTTTGATACATTTCTTTGCAGTTCTCGTCTTGACAACGACGTGAAATGATCACTGAATTTAATGTCATGTGGAAGATCAGGGCACCTGACGATGAATTTTCATTTTCTCTCTAAATATCCACACCGTTCTCACCAATTTTATTCCTGGAATGTGTTCTCACACTTTCCAAGCCCAGCCACTTAGAGTAATCGCAAAATTATTACAGTAACGGAAAAGAATATTTTTAGACAACTTTCTCGTAATCGAACGCCATCGCAGTGACGTGTCTATTGTGTTTTGAGATACACATGTGTAGAGCCACTCTTTTTGACTAATTATTCATATTCCGGCATAATTCAAAACCACTGCTCTGTACAATGTGATGGTTGACTGATGAATTAGTTGCATGAAGATCGGTTTAATACTAGCCTGAATTTTATAATAAACGAATCGACGGGATAATAAAGTAATTGACGGCAATGTTTTTGTCCGTCTCCTTTAAAATGCGTCATAGCAACATAGTCAAAATGCTGTACGGCCCGTGAATCAGCAATAAAATTTAGAAAGTTGAGAACAAATTTATGATCAATCGGAAGGTTCGACAAAAAATGACGTCATTATTTTACAAAACGAAGCACTGCTCGGAAATTCAGTTTTTTTTGGACACTATTTGATTGTTACTGCCGAGGTTAACGTTACGTGTTCATTTTTGATGCACGGATTTCTAAATGTCTGGGATGTGCCCACAGTATCAAGGGCAGCATTGTTGCGCATGGCCTCTCATCAGCAATTCCACTCACTCTTTGTAATTACTAGTTTTATTATCCAACTGTATTAGTTATTATACAGAAAACGCAGAGGACGAATACAATATTCTACGATATTGTACAGTTAACTCGTTGTTTGTATTTTGACTCGCCCTAGCGGGTTTGTCTAAATAAGGCACAACTCGTAAAAATACTCAGCGATACCACACAACAAAACACGTAAAAGGATTTATATATTTCCAAGGCTTCGTAGCAGTACGAAGTAGGATAAACTTTGATGAACCACACCATGTTTTTGAAGTTCAGTTTTTAATGAAGAAAATACATGTTTCGGATGAGATATCATCGTCAGTGAGAAATAAAATGAAAATTTGCAGTAAATAGTATAAAAAAAGTGAGATATTAACGAGAATAATTAAGGATGAAGGCGCGAACCAAAAAAAGGAAAGAGTAAAACTATTTAAGCCCATGGATGATGTCTCATCCGAAACATGTAGTGTCTTCATTAAAAAATAGGCACGCATTGCGTACGTGTGGTAGTGCAGTTTTACAGCGCTGTATAATTGTCAACTGAGGTGCATTTCGTCTTTCAGGAGATTCAAATTATCTTTGCCTAATATGTATCTGTAATAGTACACGACATTGCTTTGGTACCGTATATCATTATAGTGCCATGGCACATGTCTTAGGTAAATAGCCCCCTGAGAAGACTAGTGGTTACTAGTAAAATACTAAACAAAGAAAGATTGAAGAAAATAAAAGGGAATCGAGAAACATTGGCTTCGAGGCTGATATGTTGATCAGTTTTAAGTTCCCTTACATCTTCTTTTTCACCACAAGATTACGCATGCACCCTGAACCTCTGTCAGCTTTCTAACACAAAAGTTCACTGAAGTTAACCCTGTCCGGTGGGGTTAGTATTTGGACGGGTGATCTCAAAATATACGACTTGCCGTCAGAAGCATAGGACCAAAAATTCTATTTTAACGCTCAAAAATGCGAACTAAGCAAGGTACAGATTTTGTTAGCCCGCTCTATGCAAAACAAATGTTGATGAAAAAGTAAATATTATTGATACACAGCTTTTAGAAAGAGCAGAAAGAAGTTTTCAGAGAATAAAATATTTTGCCATCAGTAACAAAATTGGCGACATGAAAATAACTAAAATTTTGAACCGAGAATATAAGAAGTTACCTTCAGCGAAAAACATTTTGGGAGATTTTTGCCACGTTCAATTTTTCTATTGTACAAGTAAATCGCAAAATCGAAAGTGACATCGAACTCAGCGGGCGCCGTGATCAAGTTACCTTGCATGTTTTCTCGCGAAACAAAGGATACCTCTAAGTCAAAATGATGGCAAGACACCGGGATTTTGTTTTTGTTGGTTTGGTTTTTTTTTTTTTTCAAATCTTTTTCAAAGATTGACAAGAAATGTGCGAATTCAACACAATCGCCTAACTCTTGAGGTTGATCATTGTTTCTGCAAAGTCAAAAATTTACTCTGCTAGACGAGTAAATTAAAGTAAAGTAAAGCAACCATATTTAACGTTGATAACTCGTAACAGTAATTCAACTGACAAAAGTCAAAATGATGATCGTTTTGGAAATAGCAACTGCTTTATTATTTAGTCATCAGCGTCACAAATTCTTGCCGATTTTGGGGCTCATTTTGAAACTCAAGCACGCTTCCAACAGACCTGTTTATGTTCGTGAGTTATGCACGCGCTGCGGGCCTATTGTAACCACAGATTTACACTCTCACACCCCGGTGACAAAGTGTGTAGTGCACTACCACAAAAATGAACTTTAAAAAAATCGTGTGGTTATATGTTTATTAAAAATCTAAATCTACGGGTATTAGATTTACAGCATTTTCATTGGCTCGCCGGACACAGGCTATCAGTTCATATACCTGCTGTACCTAATATGTTCAAGGAACACGTCAGCAATAAAGCGAACTGAAAACATTTGGCCGACAAAATCCGTTTTGGAACGGAATTGACCGAAGCAGAAATCGATGCTTTGGTCGACAATACTACCCCCGGGGAACATCATGGAGTTTTTAATAACACAAATTATTCTACTTGGGCTTGCCCGATAAAATGATTATAACCAATTTGGCGCTACGCGCCTCGTTGGTTATACATCACT
>NC_090885.1:66493692-66506192 GCF_036669925.1 Montipora capricornis
TACACCTAACTGAACGTCTTGCTCCGCTATATTTGTGTTATTTAATTATTTTGGGAGGAAACCTAACCTCGTATAAGCCTTCTGGTTTCTTTTAGGTTTCCTCGCCATATTTCTTATCTTAACTTTAATTATTAAATGTAAATTTATTGTAAAATGGCAAAATGTAATAAAAATGTAAAAAAATGTTATAAAAGTTTTTGCAATTAAAAATATACGGAGCGGTTTCGATATTTTGAAACAGTTGGTGAAAAAAGCTCAAGTGGGACATTTGCCGGACCGGGTTATGCGCTCGCGGTGCACGGCGGTTTATTATCAGACTGTACGTTTAAACAAACGATCTTTTAATCCTTTCAATCAACAAGTAAAAACATAGAAAAGGCCAAACATTGTGATCCCGAGATTTTTCACTTCCCGCATTGCAGATCTGAAGTCGACTCTTCAGTTCTCACCCAATTTTTCTGAGAGTACCCCTCCCCCCCCCCCCGGGTTTCTTTCAATTCAATTCAATTTATTTCCTCTTGATGTAGTTACTTAGTGTAATTACATACATTTGTAGTTGCTGACGATGTTACTATTGTATTAAGTAAAAGAGCTTGAGCATGGTGGCCAAATAAACCATTCGGTTTCCTAGTTGGCCCCCATTTAAATTGTAAATTAAACTGAATCTAGAAAAAAAATGGATAGAGGTTTTTATCTTCCATTTAAGTAAACTTTTTTGTGAAAATCTTTGCAATATTTAACCGCCTTGTTTCGTGTAAAATGTGCTCGGTGTTCAACGGTTCTTAGACAACGGTAAACCGCAATAGGTGGTCAGCAGTTTAATCCACCAAAGTTTCACTTCCGATTAAGATTTGCCTTTCCACAAATTCTTTTCGGCACCGGCCGCGCCATAGATGCTCGAAAAAGCTAACAACCTGAAGAAATTTCAAACGTTTTGTTCTCCGATTATACTTGAAACGAGTTGCTAAATTTAACTAAAACTCGTCATGAGCGGAGAGGAATAGTTAGCGATGGAAGCGACTCGCACCTGTCCCAGGTCTCCACTATCCTACACTAATTGACGTACAGTAGTCATTGCAAACTGTGAGGTATTGAGGGAGTCCATTTCGCTGTCTGAGATGACAGCATTCAGTATTGAGGCCCTGGAGCTAGACACACTGTAAATGGACTAACACCTGGACTTTGTCAGCACAAGCTGTCAAGATGAGAAATGCTACCAAAGGTAACGTTTCCCTTACTTTTTCTCCCTCTTAATCCCTAAAACTCAACCTCTAGACATTACTGTTTTGCACGCAATATAGGGGGTGCAGGGTAAAGCGTTGTATTTCTCAATTTTTTGTTCTGTTAATCAGACAAGGTCCCTACTGGCCATACTGCAGTTCGCCTCATGAAAAGTCTGACAAAGATACTGCGTGCAATTTCAATTGATTTCTGTGGCTCGCAAACTTCTTGGTACCATCACCCGGGGGGGGGGGGGGGGGGAGGGTACTGCCATATATGGACTATATAGGTATGTGCCGCTGTGAAGGGTATGGTTTTCAAGCAGTTTACTCTAGGATAGGGTATATAAATCATAGCCTTTCGGTCTAGAATAGGGTATCATTTTTCACGAAACTGACCAGTCGGTTGAAGATTTTATCAAGACTAAGGAAACCAGAAATTCCCACTCAAGAATATAAAAAAATCAAATCGGCAAAGTTTAAGTTTACGTAACTCAGCCTCAACAGTGTCAATAAATGGCTATCATGAAACACCTCTGGATATTATTAACTGTCAAGAATCGGAATTTAGACGGAAATCGGTGGGAGTTTACTCTAGTATAGGGTAGCAAAATTCAGCTGAACTAGCTCTGGTATAGGCTAAGGGTTCCAGGGTCCAGGCGGCACCAGACATTCCTAAAGTGCCCCCCCCCCATCCCGGGTACCATCACCTAGTGGATTCTTCACATTGAGAAGAAACTTCGCGAAATACCGATGAACTTGCATCTACAGTATTTTTTATCCCATAAGGTCATCAGTGAATGCCACTTTAATCTTGTTAAAAGGATTACATGACAATGCAATCGTAACAAAGGGATAGATTCGATAAAAGCTTTTTCAACCTCAAAATGGATTTAATCCACCACAAATGTTCTATCGCACGCTAAGTATCATAAATAATTCCATTCAATATCCTTTTCCTCTTCGACAATTGCACATCTTTCTAGTTTTGAAGTAATAGTCGACGCAAATTATTAATTCTTTTTAGCTTTGGCCGGTTCTCACGGCTTCACATCATCAAGATCACGCGGAAGTCCACTGTAGGTTTTTCATCACTCTCTCCGCTACACATCTTCCTCTCTGTCTTTGTTTTTTTAGCAACTTTCTCTGACATCGTATGTGTCTTCAAAACTAAGGCAGTTCTTGCCGTGATATTATAAAAAATCATTGCCCTTTTTATTTGGAAAATATGCAATTTGAAGCCGAGCGCCTTCTTCGAATAAGCAGAGGTTGGTTTCTCATGAAGGGTTTCCGCGTTCAAGAAGACTTTGGGCCACCAAAAACTCTTCATGGGTAATCAAACAATCATAACACCTTTCTCGAGAATCACCGTTACAAGTTTTACTTAACAAGGTCTATCTAAGAGCATCAATGGAAGGCGCTTCTGGCAGCTCGTAAAAGTTCCATGCGCTGACATTGGAGCATAACTTTTGCAATCAGATGTTATTGTCATGCTGGCCTTTGCTGAGGAGGGAACGCGACTGGGGTAGCCGGAGAAACTCCCTCGGTCTACTGAGGGTCAAGAACGAGGAAAATATTTCATATCAGAAATATGATTGAACCCGCGGGTCACGTTGACGCAAGACGAAGGCCATCAGGCTTGGTTCTTTGCCTTAGATGACCTCACTGCAACCCTTCCTATTTGGCAGAACAACCGAGTTTCTTAAGTCTCCCACGGCAGACGTTGCTTGGAGACATGAAGAAAGTTGTATACACTGGCCGGTAAAACAATCAGTGCATGATACTGTCGCAAAGAAACTCTGGAAATCTCAGTTCAGCGCTATTTTTACCACCATCAGTTTAATCCACTTTGCATGGTAAAGATATGGTTTAATGGAAGATTATTTCAAACCGTTTGTTATGTATGATCCCTGTTGGCCACCAACCGAAAAGCTCACTCTTTTTGCTTCATTCTTTGTTGAGCCTTCTTTTGCGTGGTAGTTGTTTTTGAGGTACACCTGAATCGATTCGAGAAATTCCGAATTGTCACCGGCTTGAGGGTGTGGAATGCTCGCTTCCGTTTGGCTTCTCTCGTCTTCATCTGACTTTACATTGTCACGAATCCTTTTGAGATTGTGGTAAATGACTTGAAACGACCTGTCAATGTTCTTCTGATATTTGGGATTGTTTTTGACTTGTGCAGTCTTCATTGCAAGACAGAACCAAGTAAACTTGCATGCAGGCTAAAAAGTTGTTCATAACAATTTTGCTCTGTGGAATAGGTTAAATCAGTTTACTTGTGAGAGTAGCACATGACAACACTACCGGCCCCTGATTGGTTCAGTGCAGATCTGAGAGACATTTGGGGCGATCAATTGTCTTCCTTCGGCAAGTCGCGATCGTTCACCATAGACTACAAAAAATCAGACGGGGCTTCATCCAGCTGAATTGAAGCAACAGGAGAACGTTGAAATCGGGGGAGCCATTTGCTGCCTCTTAGTAGTAAATTTTAACCAGGCATATAAATTAAGGTTTATAATATAGTTATTTCCGTTTGCATGAACGCACTCAATGAGAGGAACTTCTTTGGTTATTACTTAAGAACTCGTTGATATTTCGTAAGGTGATCAGTCATGGATGAACTCATTTGTCTTCTTGAGCCACTGTGAAATACTTTGTAATAACGAAGTCAGAAAATAAGTATAATCATCAACAAGAGGTCCGCAATATGAACGATTAACTTTTCCAATGCGAAAGTCTCCATGTTTGTAGAAAATCAAATGCTAAGGAGAAACACTGCCTCACTGAAAACTGTTATGGCTTTGAACCAAACGTTCAGTGTTCAATTACAATTCATCAACTGAAGGTAAGTAACCTTTTGTGCAGCAAATGCTCTTCATGTGAGAGGCTATTGACCAAGGGCAGACCTAGGGGGATAGTTCAGGGGGTGCACACCACCCCCCTGAGATGACTGCGGCTTTCTAATACAACTGGTATTCTGCAGAAAAAAACGTCACCAGTCAGCTAAACCATTCCTTAAGGGTGGTCCCCTTCAAAAGAAAAATACTGGATCCGCGCCTGCTGACTGTGACATCCTCCCCAATATAGAAACTAAACATACGATAGGAAATGGGGACTACGCAAAATAAGCTCTACAGTACAACAAACGGCCACCATATCATATTATCCGTGACTCATGTGTCCTAACAAAGAGGCTTCAAAGAGGTGAAAATATGCGTAAGTTAAATCAAGTGGCTTACACTCTTTTTGTTATAAGAACCGTTTTTCGAAGAAAAAGAGAGATTAACCAAAATTTTAAGAAAATACGCGCTCTCTGAGAGTCTTTATTTTGCTTTTTTTTCAGTGTTCCTGAGTAGTATAACTACAGGCAAAAGAAATGTAAAACTGTACCCTAATAGGACAATGAACTCAAACACTCCAGCATATTAATTAGGGACGTTTTTAAACATGATTAACAATGTGGTTTTCTCATTCCATGAGACAATGAAGAACAATTCAATTTGTAGTCGAACTTAACGCGAACGTGTAAAGAACGTTTTCGGGGCTCAAATCGCAAAAAAATTAAGAGGTTAGCCAAGATTTGACGTTGTTATAAAGAAAGAGTGTACTCAGTAGACCGTACCGCTTATGACGTAACTCATCACAATTTCATGACCAATTTCGATATATTAAAATTCAGTCCGAAACAAAAGGCATCATCTCGAAGCTCTGGGGAATAAATATAAGGATTTTTGTGGGTTTATTCCCCAGAGCCACGAGATGACGCTTTTTGTTTCGGACTTAATTTTAATATATCGAAATTAATCTATTCTTTTTTTGAGTGACTACTGAAACATTGCATTCTCAGGGGCGGATCTAGGGGGAGGGTGCAGGGAGTGCAGAATACCAGTTGTATTAGAAAAAAACAATAATAGCAAGGTGACACACGCTAACACCAAAAACATCATGCATGCGCACAACCATTGGCACCCGATCAATTAATAGCCAAGGACAGCTGTTTCGGCTTTTTGAGCCTCACCAGCATGGCGTAGCCAACATACCATGTGCTAAGGTGCGCACCCCCCTGAGATGACCTGTGGCTTTCTAATACAACTGGTATTCTTCAAAAAAAAGATATCGCCAGTCAACTACGCCATTCCTTAGTGGCGCATCCCCTCCTAAGAAAAATCCTGGATCCACCCCTATTTCTGGTATTTATAGTAGTCACTCAACAAAAGAATTTTACGTCATGAGGGATAAGGCCTATTGCATTCTGGCGTTCCCTCTGCCACTCGCTTTCTCCTTCCTCGTGCCGCCAAAAGAAATGAGGAATCTGGAAACGAGAATGACTCAATGCTTGGTTTTTACTCATCTGATCAACAGCCATGTCTTTCAACCGAAACAAAAGAAAAACGTTTGCATAATAGTTGAGTTCAATTCTGTAAGGATTGGGTTGGGACACCAACGTAGCCGCGGTTTTTGTGCTTGGGGACACCAACATGGCGGCCGTGACGTCATGTGAAAGCCAAGAATTGGTTTTGATGGTGCTCATGCGATGTATAGTGATTTATCCGGTCCATCCACCAACCTCGAAAAGCCCTGGGAACGAGGTTGTCCATCCACCTTTGAATACTCAAAGTACGACAATACCTGAAAGCTAGTCGGAAGTAGGAACCAAAACATGTGTTTCCTACCGGACCCTTTGTAAAAGCCCTGGCCAACGTTTCGTGAAATCTCCTTAGATTCTTCAAAAGTAAGATATTTTTAGCGACCTTTCATTGTTGTATAAAACTTGAGAACACCTTTTTAAAAGATCTTGAGTAGATAAAACTACTTCCAGAGGCTCTTAAAGAAATTTAAAGACTCTTGGGGGTTCTTTCTAAGATTCTAAGTAAATAAGAGTACGATCTTCACGAGGCCTAATTTAAAGAACCTCAACCTCGATGTCAGTCTGGAATCTTGGAAAGGATTTCTAAGGCGACCTGCGTAAATCTCGGTCTTCTGTCGTTGAAAATGGAGTGACTTGTGTATTTAGTTCCTTTTTCTTGGTTTCTCTCTTTACTGCAACTGTTTATCACACATCCGTAAATAAGTTGACATAAATCAAACGAATAGCAGGTTAAAAGCCACTGAAATTTCTGGAAATGTTCCCACAATACTGCTGCACAACTGTTTAATTAATTAATGAATTAGTTAATTAATCAATTAATTAATTAATTAATTAATTAATTAAGCTCCAAATGGTTTTCAGTGAGGTCCTGCATCCGATCGAATTGGAATTTAAAAATGTTGGTTTTTGAGGAGAGGGGAAAACCGGAGAACCCGGAAAAAAACCTCTCCGAGCAGATTAAACAACCAACACCAAACTTAATCCACATATGGCCACGACACGAGTCCGGAATCGAACCCTGGCCACATTGGTGGGAAGCGAAGTCGTAGCCCTTCTTAACGTCAATCCAACCCATGCTAAGGTTGCGCTTCCTCCTGTGACTGTCTAACGCTCGGTCTATCAACAAATTCTCGATCGTCCCGCTGCATCCAGCGCGTGTATCCCTTTGCGCACCCTCCATCAAGCCGAACTAATTCAAATGCTTGTCAATCGGAGCAGGTAGCTAGGCATGATGTATATCATTTATAAATGGTGTTCAAACAAGTGATCGGTCTTTGGTTAACACTAGTGAACTCCCCCGGTTTAGGAATCAGTGATGTTTTTCCCTCAGATAACCACTGAGGGTACTCAGTCCTCGTCGCTACTTGAGATCGCCTGAAATGCAGATGCCACGCCCTCATGCAGGGAGTGTGCACGCTTCCACCAAACGTTCGCCAAACGGTCAGGAACAAGCCGATTTCACCTCAAGACGTCCTAAATGAAATTATTTAGAACAATAAATTTATTTGTGTAGACAAGAGGTCAATGTATGGGAAAGATAAAATTGACCTTGGATTCCTGAGAAGAGGTGACTTAATATTTACCAACGGCTATTTCTCACTAGATTTTCTCACATCTTTAACATCCCCAGAACAAAGATTTTTGCTTAATATGAGTATTTTTAATTCAATCCCTTCAGAATGGCGTTCCCTTGCTAAATCCTGCACTAGCATATTTTGAATACTCCAACAGTCAGAACAGACAGCGGCAATGTGCCGATCGCTGATGTCTCGCCGAAGCAGATTTATCAACTTTTTCTTGAGAGAAAACAGATTCCGCCCACTGCTAAACAAAAATCACAAGATAAATATTCAGATGTAATTGTTGATTGGGAAAAAGTTTGCTCCTTAGCCTTTAGTGTCACATTGGAATCAAAACTTAGGGAATTGCAATACAAAATATTAAATTGTATTGTTTACACCAATCAAAAGCTACTTCGGTTAGGCTTAAGCGACTCTTCATGTTGTACCTTTTGCCAAGAAGACAGAATCAATTGGGCATTTACTCTTGTCCTGCCAAGTACCTATGGAGTTTTGGCAACGGGTTGTGATCTGGTTAAGGGATCATGGAATTCACATTAGTACATTATTTGGAAATTTTGATATTACGGATATTTCACTCTGGATCAATCACATTTTACTTTTGGGAAAACTTTTATGTTTACTGCAGTAGATGCCAAAAAACAGTTTTACCAAATCTGTCATGTTTTATAGCAAAGACTAGACGTGTCTATAATGTTGAGCCCAATATTGCGAGGGAAAATAACAAATTATTACAGCACCTGAAGAAATGGGAGAAATTACTCCTTTTTTTTCAACAATAATACGTGACGACCCTAATTGCAGCTCTATGTGTGGCCGACATTGCAGTTTTTGTTATAGCTGTAATTATTTATTTATTTATATATTTACTTACTTATTTATTTATTTTAATGTAGTATTAATTTTATTGTAATGTCATCATTATATTCTTTGTTTAATAATCAATAAAACACTAATTAATTATAGAAATAATAATAATAATAATGGATAGGCAGCTGTCCTGTGACCGCTCTTTAAAAAGCACGTACATGCTCAGTAACGTGATACCCATGACAACAATACAATCGTTCGAACCTTGTTTCGAATTCCGAGAATTGTGTTGTCGCTCGCATGGAAAGTTTCTTCTCTGAACAAACAGTGTGGAGATAAAACACCTTCATCGTTCATCCAGCCTTACTTGTGCACTGAAATTTGCATCCATGGTTGTGTGTTGATATTCAGCTGTTGAACACCTTTGAATATGACTCGTTGGGAGTCTCAAGACTGAACTCTGACTATTTATTAAGTCGGAAGGTTCAAATAAAAGTGTATGCGTTGTATGTTTATCATTTCAGGTGTCAACTTTTAGCTTTTGTTTTTACGTATATCATTAAATGCGTGACTTTGGCCGTAGCAGCGGAGGAGTTGGCGCAGTGGTAAGATCTCTGCCTTCCAACCCTAAGGTCCCGGGTTCCATTCCCGGTTCTGACGAGACTGGAATATTTGGTGGCCTTCTTTCCCGCTAAAGTTCACTCAGCTTTCCATCCTTCCGAGGTCGGTAAAATGAGTACCAGCATGCATGGACTGCTTAGAAGCGTTGCAATTTGCGCCTGTATATGCTTCCAGTCCGCTGGGGGTAAAATCATCACTGTAAAGCGCCTTTGAGACGTTAGTGATAAAGGCGCTATATAAATGCACCACTTTATCTTTATCTTTTTATACTAGAGACGCATAATCCGTCCAGATGAATTATGCGTCTCTCATGTTATCGTTCTAGTGTAAAGACGGGACGAACTATATGAGACGCAGAATTCGTCTTGGACAAACTTGGGCAAACATTTTTTCTGCGTCTGTTCATTTCGTCTAGTATAAAGACGGGCACTAGACGCATAATGCGTCTGGACGAACTTTCCAGTTTAGTGCGTCTTCGAAGACGCACTAAAATAAATTCTTCGTCCAGACGCATAATGTGTCTTGTGGCCGTCTTTATACTAGACGAATTTAACAGACGCAGAAAAAATGTTTGCCCAAGTTCGTCCCAGACCAGGGCCGTAGCTAGCATGAGGCAAGACGAGGCAATTGGCCTCGTCTTGATTTTGCCCTTGTTTTGAAGAAACGTTTAATTGAGAAAATAATCCCTGGAAAAAATTGGATTGGTTAAGATAAAACCAGCTAAAATAAGGTGAATGAATTGAGAGGAGAAGCATTTTAATGAGGTTAATAGCCGACGTTCGATATACAATATCTATCAATATGTATCAATATTATAACATGGCTCCGAGGCTTTCAGCTCAATCTTCTATATTTGGTGTTGTTTTCTTTGTATCTAAGTCTCCTTGGGAATTGAGAGACAAAAGATACTTGAAAATTTTGCAATTTTGACCTGAAAGCCTCGGACCCATGCTTGAATATTGATATATCGAACGTGGCCTTTCATGTGAGCTGTGAGTAGCGGTTTTTTTTTTTAAGATTTAAGGTTACAAAGTTTCACTTGTTTGATGAAACTGTTGTAGCAAAAATAGAACAAAGTCTTTGAGACGAATTCCCTAACAACGCCGAATTTGCACGAGAGGTAAGGAAACTGACTCCTTAATTATGTATGTCTTTGAGTGAGCAATTCCAGAATAGGGATTCGTTTATCTATGTAAATGGAATATTTTTTTTTTCCAACAGCTTATGCGTTGGAAGATGAAGAACAGACACTCCGACGCTAAGCAAATCCAAAGCTCGCAACAAGCAGTGAGCCATTGCAATGAAGAATTCTATCCAAACATATCGAACATTTTGCAGCTTCTGTTGACCCTTCCAGTTGGCTCCTGTTCATGCGCGAGCGTTCCTTCAGCTAACTGGGAAGGCTTTTAAATCCTGATCCCAAACAAGCATGGCTAAAGCGAGGCTGAACGGGTTTGTTTTAGCGCACATTCACAAACCAACGGAAATTAACAGCAGTTCTGTTTTAAAGAGATGGTATGCCTTAGCTTTCAGTAAAGATTAACGACGGCAAAAAGCTTATAAGGGTAAAGGGTATGCCCTAAGAACCCTCTAGCGGCTCGCGCCTTCGGCGCTCGAAACTTGCCTCCTCTTGTTCTGAAGTCTGGCTACGGCCCTGCAGACGAATTATGCGTCTCTAGTATAAAAACGGCCTTTTTCACTTTGTTTACGTTAACAAAAAGAGCTTGTATGCCAATTGTGTAAGGATAATTGTTCTCAAATTCATCACATCTTTTTGATAACTCAGTATATCTTCTCTTGTGTGAAAAGGTTTAACTTTTTACTGGGCGCCGTTTCGTTATTTTCGGCGAAATCGAAGTTGGTACGATTATTTTGCTTTGTTGATGGCACGGCGATTTATAAATTGGATGAAAATGACGACTGACACGAATTACGCTAACGCGCGTAATTCCTTTCCTTTCATCAGGTTAAAAGCATTTTAAAAATATATCTGGTGGCCTGTTTTCAGCTTGGTAGCATACTTTCGTTTGTATCAAAATTAATTATATCTACCTAAGTGACCTTTATAGTTGGGTAATTAGCATTACTTGACCAGTTGCGAGTCACTTATTCGATATTTTTTGTCGGTCATTTTTCAATTGGTTAATTTTTTAATCAGTCGGTCTCAAGATCGATGACTTGTGATTCTCGGGTCTTATTATAGTATACCGATGGAAAGGTAGCCGTTAAGTCATTGGGTTAGTGGCTACCTCCTAGTCTGTACTTATATGGTGATTTCTGACCAACTATTTGGCTTCATAAATCGCTCGTATATAGCGACGAAAGAATTCACAAATCTGGCCATTATATAAATGCCGGTGATTCTCTTATAACAGGAGTACCCAACGAAGCCGCTCTGCAAAATACCCGCTCTACAGGGCAGAATTGCGCTGGCTGGGAAATCAAACATTCGCTACTTAAACTTGCTGGAAAGTCTTTATGAACACCAGGCTTGCTGGGAAATTACGTTGCAACGCGGGTTCTGGCTAGATAAAAAAATCTCTAGTTTCTAGAGTTTGTTTTTCTCGTGGTAACCATACTATAAAAAAATATATCTATCTTCGCACTGTTGAATAGTTCCTCATTTTCCAGAGATAGTAGAGCGAGCGAAATATGCAATTAAAATCAAGCCACGCGAGAAAGGCGATTTGAGCACATAGCACCGCTGACGGTCTCGTATTGTTTGCCTAAACGTCTTTGTTTGCCCGGTTTTGCTTTCGGGTTACATTAATCTTATTGTAGCTTGGAAGAAACCTCCTGCTTGTTTGGTTCGATTGTTGGGTTTTTTCTCTAGTTAGCGCCTACTGACCACTGATCGATCCGTATCTGTGAAGTCAGCCAAAAGTTAAGGTAAGCAAAATGTGGCGTTTTTTGTCTGATATAGTCAGTTTAGGAAACGCCTCTGGAAATGTTTTTTCCAAACAGTTCTCTGCAGATAGAGGACGCGTAGTTTATCCGTTGAATAATGCACAACATTAGCAGAACATATTCAAATCTTATTTCATATGTCCAGTCTGCATGTTTGTAATTGGGTAGGCTGAATTTTCCGTTGGAACTATTTGACAATGGTCTCTATTTTAATATACTGAACATTTCTCATTTAGCCTAAGGTTTTGCTTCATAGAGGACAAGAAGCTAAAAAAATTGTTACGTTGTTTAAGGTTTGTTTAAATGCTCTCTTCTTTTAGATCCTGTAGATCGGGGCGGCGGGAAACGTCGTTCAATTGCGGTCATTTTGAAGGCGTTGAGCTACTGGCCAGATATCTTTTTGATCCTTGAAGATCGCAAACGGTAAGAGAATTTTATGTTCGTTCTTCTTACGCGTACTAGACCGAATTTTCCATCGAACTCGAGAGTCCATTTTCACTGTTACATAAAGCTAGAGCAACGTTTCGCCTTGAAATGTGGCATTTCAGCGCTCCCTGAGACGGACTGTCCCGTGAATTGTATTTGAGATCGCCACGTAGCCACGAAGCTGAACTGAGGCATAAAGAGCGATTGTTCGTTTACCCTATTTTCATCTTAAGTTTGTTTATGATCAGTTGTAATGGAGTGAACCTTATTACAAGTTTGTCCCTCTAATCTCGGGAATTTTGGAATTTAGTTTTCGGTTTTCTTTCTTATGTTTTCTGATCCGGGTTGGTTCGATTAGTACTAGAGTTGATCCGTCGTGGACTGGCGGTCCAGAGTCAGTTGATCTGATCCGACTGCCTCTAAAATCACCAAAGTTGTACAAAAATTTCCTTGAATAAATAAGTTTTAAGTCGTGTTTTGAAAGTCTGGAGATTATCAGAGTTTTTTATGTGTTCTGGTAGATCGTTCCAAAGTTGTGGCAAGGCGACAGCGAAAGCTCTAGATCCA
>NC_090885.1:66513692-66538692 GCF_036669925.1 Montipora capricornis
AACCATCCAGTGGAAAAAGTCAAGACTTCGTGATGTTGTAGAAGATAAATGAAGAAGACACTTCTCCAAGTCTTAGGCCCGTGCGTTTCCCCAAACTTCAGATATTCGTCGAAATGTTTCGCAGAAATTTACAGAGCCCAGTATGAAAACGCCATGTTGGTGCACATCTGTGGTGCACCAATATGGCGGCCGGAAAATAAGGTCAACATCTGTTACTTACTTTGGCTATCTAGGCGAGTGATCATCTGTACTGAACAGACAGCTATTTACTTAAGCACTTTTCCTAATGCTTTAAATTCTAAAAAGGCTCAAAACCATCAGATAAATATATATTTCTCAATAAACTTGATCGTCGCCTCGTGTCACGCACCGCTATAACTCAGAAATTCAAAATGCTCTGGTTTCCAAACGAAGCACGCTATTGAGCTTTAAAATTGCAAATGGATACAAATTTACCGCCTCTTATGCCTGATGAGGATAAAAACTTTCGTGGCTCTTTAGTTTTGGATTTTAGAAAATGATGACGTCACGTGAAAACGATCTATAGTGTCACTGTGCCGATCTGCTTGCCATTCCTCTAAGCTGACGTTTAGTACATCAGGTAAAAAAAAAGTCACTTGTTGTTTATTTGAACAAACTAGCATGGTGGCCTTCCGGCTCAGTTTGTTTTCGTGTCTGCAATAAATCGTCGGTGTAAAAACATTGCTTAAGCGAACAAAGTATTTGAATTAAACCCATTTTACGCGGGGGAAAAACAGCCTGTAGGTTTACTGCCGCTTCAAGACGAACTTTTCAAGAAATCCAAGGTGGAGCTGACATTAAGCTAATAGATGGCAGAAAAATCCACGAAATGAGTCTGTCAGAATTAAGCAAAATAGTAGTTCTAGCCCGTGAGGGGGGTACGGGGCAGCAGAGAACATTTTGAGCATTTTGCTCACGTTATTTTTTAGTTTCTTTCATTGTTATATAAATATGTTAAAAGGCGCGTTTAAGTTTTCGTCTATATCAAATGGAAATATCTGGCACTGCAATGGGTTGTAAATGTCAAGAAAGCTATGTAACTGTCCGCCCTTAGGTTAACCTGTGCCTGTGTTTTCTCGGACATCGACCTTTTCCCCTAAGAATCCTCCAAGATCTTCAGTGACCTGCTTGCGATCTTAAAAGAGCAACTTTTATTCTTTTATTGAATTAGCATTTTCGACCCCAACACATACCCCCGCCACTATGCTGCCCACAAACACGGGTGGTTTTCAACCAATGCTCGAAATTTAAAAGCATTCCAGTTTGTCCCTGTTTCAAAAGCCGGGCAACTAAACCCGTAAATTTGGTTGCTGCGATTAATGCTTGGTTGCCCATTGGGAAAACCCTACGATTAAATGCTCGCCATGTTGAGATGCAACCCCTTTGGCGTTGGAGCTTTAGTATCCCGTAGTTCTAAGTGTGCGCCTGTGGTTTTTCTTTTCTGTGGAAGTCTGAAAAATGGAGTCTTCGATCTCGCCAGCTACATGTGAATTTTCCTATTAGACAATTTTTTTGTAAAAGCCACAGATATTCAAAACCCGGAAATACTCAACTGTGGCAAATTGCTTATTGTTAGCTTCATACGACTATCAGACACTGACAACAGAAAATCGTTGAGTGAGTCGAGTGCTACTTATGTACAAGAGACTATCAGGTGAGAGAACACATCCCCGTGCCCGGAAGACTTTTCTCGCCGTCGCATGATCCAGTGAAATCCTTAAAAATCGAAGTTTGAAGATGTGATCGGCTTTAAGGGGTCATTACGTCATTACGTCATTACAATTGATCAATCAGGTGTCTTTCCTAAAATAGCCTCGCAGCTTGACTTCGATCTAAAATTAGATTGAAAAAGATTATCATGGGAAGAGGCCCATGTATGGGGGATGTATTCTCTCACTTCATAGTCTCTTGTTATGTAATAATACATTTTCTATTTTTTGCTGGGTTGTCCGTTGTTTTTTCTTCGGGCAACCAACCTTTTCATTTCACCAAAAACTAGTCGCCCGGTAAACTTTCTGGTCGTCTGGGACGACCGGACGACAGCTAATTTCGAGCACTGTTTTCAACTTGTTTTTATAGAATGCCTAAACTTATTGAACTGACTGAAATGGAACGTTTTGGTTTTTTATAAAACATGAACAACAAGTTCGAAAATAGAATTTCTCAGTTCACAATAATAATCTCGACATTTTCTCTATTTCGGTCTTTACTCAGTTACAATGAAGGGACAAGTTCTGGCACTTCTGCACTTCGTAGTGACAGAGCTGCGACCTTTCTGGCTTTTATGGTACACCACTTTTAACACATTTAAGAGTGTCGTGACAAGTACTCTGACCTTCGAGCTTTTGACGTCGACAGGGATAGCAGAATGCTTGAAACAGAAGACAATCACGATACAGGGCATTGAAAGCTGTTCAAACACAGCCTACGACAGGTACTTGGCACAAGGTACACGTAAACAGCAGACGTGCGTGGACTGTTCCAATGAGGGGATTTTCGTGGTAGCTCCTGCACCACGCATTATGGTATTCCTCATGACAGTCTGGCTCCTTGGTTTTTTGTTTGTCCTGTTCCTGTACTGCCTGTATCGCCGGCCCGACTATAACGATGGTTCCTACATCAAGTTTACCCAATCGCTGTACTCCAATATTGTTTACAGAATATGGGCCTATATCACTTTGGTGTTATCCATCATCATGATCCTTTCTGGAATCTATCTTCTGATGGACTATGGATACGACTGGACCTCTTACGTGGTGACCTTGATACTCATTGTGGTGGAATGTCGCAAACTCCTTGCGTTGAAGCACGACGGCTTTGATATTACTTCGCACAAATTTGGACAGTTGCCTATCTCCCGTGGCAGCTCCCTGATGAAGCCAGTTAACTTCCTGCTTACAACCAACGCCAAAGTTCTAGATGAAATGGAAGTGCAGGTCATGAGAAAAGTATTACCCAAATCTGTGGCAGCAAAAGTGGAGGAAGGACGTTGTAGTCGCTTTGCACTACGCCCACTCAATGAAGACGGTGTGAAGAGCTTACTTGATGACGCGGATGGCAACAGCAACGAGGTTTAAAAACTGACGAGGACAGGTGCAACAAAACAAGGGGATTTGGTTTTATTGCTGGTGGGCGTGGCTCTGTTGTTGTTGTTGTTGTTGCTATTGTTTTTTTTAACCATAATTGGGTGGAAATATTTAGCTGTTTGGTTTGTTAATGTATCGCAATATTAACCTCTGGTATTTATTAACCTTTATTATTTATATTATAATTTAGTTGCTTGAGGAGCCGCTGTATGTTTTGCCTTGGCCTGTCATCAGGTTATAACTGCTTCATTGCCGTTTTAAGCGTTTTTTTTTTTAATTTTCCTTTTCGGAGTGACTGGTTTTAAATGAAGGACGGAATTTTTCATCAAGCTTACAGAGAGCACCTCCTTTATATGGTTTTATGTAATCTGTGTGTCAATAATATTGCTGCCTGTTATGTTTGAAATGTCGAAAACAAGTTCAGACATCAAGTGGTGGAAAGTAGTGTCAAAACAATAAATTTAAGATATCAATAAATGATTTTTTTACGTCAATTTCCGTCATGTTTTCAAGGACGAGAGGTCATTAGTGAAAGCTTCTTGTAATTTCTTAATGCCAATCAGAAGAGTCGTCATTGTGATCAGAGAGTTTTTGTAAGAACGACCAAGTTTCAGTCATTTCAAGCACCGCTTGCAATACAAACGAATGATATTTTCTAAAAGTGGATCGGATTTCAGTTGAAGTGTTTCTGCTGCAATTGGGAAAGTTTTATTCGTGGAACTTTACCTTAATCATTTCAGTTATATGCTTAAATTTAAGGTTTTGTGTAGGAAGTATAAAAAGTTTATGATATGTTCATTGTGTGAATTAAATAAGGCGATAAATGTCTACTAGCTGGCAGAGAGTTAACCTAAAACAGTGTCATGTGTTTTGAAATCTGCGATTCACGCATACAAGAACATCCATAACAACGATAATTTTAATTTGAAAGGGTGAAAGTGTTAAGACCACTGAACTGAATTCGCATTTATTCATTGCTCATTGACAATATCATTATCATTATAGGGCCACAAGTTTATTAGCCTTTGGCTATTAAGTGCTACCCTCTTTAAATAAAGGCTTTACTTACTTACTTACTTATTCAACAGTAAAAGTGTTGTGTTTTAATTTGCGGATGTGGGCTACTGTACTATACGTAAGAAATGTTGGTTTTCAGGAACGGGGGTTGGGGGGAGGGGGGATCAGAGTACCTGAAGAAATCCCTCATGGGGAAGAGTAGGGAACCAACCCGCATATGGCGTCAAGTCCGGGAACGAAGCCGGGGCACATCGGTGGTTGGCGGACGCACTCACCACTGCGGCAACCCTACTCCCCAGATGCTTCTTTAGGCTTATTAGGTTTTCTCAGAAGTCCATGACCCGGGGTGAACAACTTCAATGTATTTGTGTCGCGGCGTTTTCACAGATCGAGCTATTATAGGTCGATTTCCCCGCGAATTCAGTCTCCCACGGGAGCCTTGCTAGCCAATCATACGCGGCCTTGCATAATAATGCAACAATTTGTTTATTTCACTTGCACCAAAAACAAATTACAACTGTTACAGTCTCTTAGGTGGATAACTAGCAGGGTGAACATTGACTGGAGTCCTTGCCACATGGATCATACGGCTGGGTTGCTCCGGCGAAGCAAGGTTAGTGATAACCCGTGTTAAATGCCATGACAGCCTATAGGTTTAAATGAGTAAATGGATCTTAACCACGGACAACTTGTGAGCAAAAAAAGTAATTACATAATTTTAAAAAAATAGAAGAAAAAATAATTTTCAAGCTGCGCGCCCCCATCCCCCCTGAAAAAAAATTGGCTCACGTGTTCGTCTTAATCTCCCCTAACCCTCCTCCAAAGCGCGAACCCTGTTAACCAATGGTTAGCGCCAGCCATGCTTCGAGCAAGCTCGATACAGGAAAAAGTCACAGCAGTTTTAAGTGAATTTGCTTCAGCTGGATCACAAAGAGGAAATTACAGCAAAAATAAAAATTAATTAATTAGTTAAAAGATAATAATAAATAATCGATGTAAATTATCTATATTAACATCAAATGTTGAAATAAAATAAGAAAACATGACCACTCGAAGTTCGGATATTTAACATTAGGGAGATCTGCGACGCGACGGTAACGAAAACGTCATTTAGAATTGCAAGTTCAGGTTTATTTATCTTTTTCCTCATTATGTCGGCTTGTCTAACTTCTATAAACTAGTGTAACTTTCCAGGAACTGAATTAGGAGGTGCAATACCGCACCTACGACAGAAAATTCAAATTCGCTGCCTTTTGTTCACGTTCTCTGTAAAACTTTAGAATTGGTCATTTCACGTCGCAGATTTACCGAAAACGTGAAAGAAATGTATAAACACAAAAAATGCACGTGGCAGAGCGTGCAAAGCTTTTGTTTTTTCTCATTAAATATGCAAAAATTGTGACGTTTTCGTTGCCTTCGAGTCGTAGATCTTAAACTCCCAAGTAACTATTCCATGAGCGCGTTGGATATGACTGGTGGGCTATAACCAGTCTCATATCCAACAATCGCGAATGGAATAATTGTTTCAATTCCTTAAGGTCCAAAAGTTTGGAAGTACAAAATACGAGCAAAAAAAAGCGAGAAAATCTGAGCGAAACGGTGGTCAGACAGACGCAGGCTCATCACAAAAACATTTCTTACCTTTTCGCGTACGACTGAACGTCGGAATTGATCCAAACTTTCCACAATACGTTTTTTTTTTTCGCTATACTCGGAGAGAAATTTTGCATTTTAGCTTGGCAGCGCTTAGCGCAAATAAGGGCGCGCAAACTAAGGTATATGAGCTGATAACCGAGATTGATTGAACCAATCAGAGCACGAGAAATGCAATAACCGAGATTGAGAATTTAATAAATAGAGGATATTACACATTGGCGATAAGATATAAATTTTATGTCCGAGTGTCAAGAGAGAGCGCAGCGAACGTGTCATTTTCTTTTTATTATAGAGACAAAAGTACATTAAGTAAAAGCTAAAACAGTTTTATTCATTTAAGGTGGCTCAAACCAGTTTCAACACTTAACGTTCTTATTAGAAGGACTGACACTACAATACTTTATCACTTAACAGCAATGTTATGGTACCATATCAAACGCCAATTATTACTGAAAAAGATTCGGTCATTTTTGTGACGTAGAAAGTGGCAACAGGAAAGCCCTGCAAAACACCCCATATTTTGGCTTTAGCTGCTCATAAAAACGAACTGAGTGACCCCCGCTTTTTATTTCTGAAATGTAATCAGAATGCCAGAATGAAACTTTTTGCAAAGTTTAAAAAAATTCTGTTGAGTGGATTCAGAGCCACCTTAACTAATTGAAAATTTAAGGTAGCTCTAAATCCGCTCCACATAATCTTTTTAAACTTTGCAGGTAGTTTCATCTTGGCCTGCTAATCACTTTTGTGCGATAAAAAAGTGGGGTCACCGAGTTCGTTTTTCAGATATGACCAACTAAAGCCAACGTATAGGGTGTTTTTGCAAGGCTTTCTTGTTACCATGGTAATTTATTACGTCACAACAATGACTGCATCTTGTTCAGCAATAATTCATGTTTTACATGGTACCATAACATTGCTGTTATGTGATAACGTGTTGTAGCGTCAATCCTTCTAATAAGAGGGTCTCTGGAAAGTGTTGAAACTGGTTGGAGCCACCTTAAAGGCGGGAGATGACGTCATCAATATCCTCCTTTACAAGTGGTGTAATTCACAGTAAAACACTCACGCCTATACAAAAAAATAGCCACGAAAAGCTCACATTCCACGCGTGATTGATAACTGTAATGTTTCGTAGTGATGCGTACGGATTTAAAGTTTTTCACACTTTAGCAAAAGTTCATTTTTCACACTTTTATTTATTTTGAGTAAACTGATCAAAGAGAGTTAGCACAAATAGCATAGCTAGTCTAGGCGGTGTAGAGTTAAGATACATGCAACATAAAATAACTAGACGCTCAACGAGCGTACACTGGGTTGCCGGAGGTACGTGTTACTCAAAAGCAGAAAGGGCTCAGTTGGGTGGTACTGAACTGCAGCGTTTCGGGCAATTTTTTCAAGTCAGGGGTCATTAAGACCATTTAAGGGGTCACCCAGAAGTCGTGCCAGCAGAGTCCCTTTGGCTCACAGGTTCATACGACGAAACAGATCTTTTCTGAGGTTAAAAACCTGGGTACCAGCCTAATAATCATTTGTCAGAAAGAAAAAATCCTGTCATCTTTAGGAAAAAATAGGCACGCATTGGGTACGTGTGGTAGTGCAGTAACAGTGCTTTATTCCATATTGTCAACTGTCTTCTAAGGAGATTCAAGTTGTCTTTGCGTAATATGTAGCTCCAATAGAGGTTTTCCACGGCAGCCATGTTGCATGGCAGAAACAATGAAAATGTTTTGCATAAGAAAGAACATTTGTTCCCATAGGAAAAAGAATCTATATTCCTGCCATACATTATGGCTGAGGTGCAACACCTCTATAGTATATGATATTGTTTTGGTATTGTATATCATTGCATTGCCATGGTAGAAGTCTTAGGCAAATAGCCCCCTAAGAAGACATGTGGTTACTAGCAAAGTACTAAACCCAGAAAGAAGAGAATCGAAAAACATTGACTTGTAGGCTGGCATGCTGATCATTTTCAAGTTCCCTCACAACTTCTTTACAGAATAAGCTAAAGGGTGCAATCTGAGCGTCCGGAAACAAAAGTTCACTGAAGTTCCCCTCTTCGGCGGGGTTAGTATCTGGATGGGTGACCTAAAAAATATTCCACTCCGTAACAGAAGCGTACGCGTCGGATCGAAAATTCTATTTTAACGCTCAAAAATGCGAACTAAGCAAGGTACAGATTTTGTTTGCTTGCTTTATAAAAAAACAAATATTGATGCAAAAGTAAGTAAATATTGATACACAGTTTTTAGGAAGAGCAGTAGAAAGTTTGCAGGACGGTCGATCGAGAATAAAATATTGTGCCATCAGCAACAACATTTTCGACATGAAAACAACATTACGAAGTTACTATCAGCGAAAAACATTTTGCAAGATTTTTGCTAAGTTGAATTTTGTCATTGTACTTTTGGCTGAACAAGTAAATCGCAAAATCGAAAGCGCCATCGAATTCAGCAGGCGCCGTGATCAAGTTTAATACCGCGGCGTGTTTACTCGCGAAACAGTGAAGCATCTGTGTGAAATGATAGCAAGATACCGGGTTTTGTTGTTGTAGGTTTCTTTTTCTTTCAAGTGTTATAAAGTTTGACAAGAAGTGTGCGAGTTCAACACAAAGATCACAATCGCCCAACTCTTGAGGTTGACCATTGTTTCTGCAAAGTAAACAATTTACTCTCCATGACGAGGTTATTTATCATCAGGTAATTCCATTATTTTGGAAATACCAGCTACTTTGATATTCATCAGCGTGGCAATTTTTTGCTGATTTTGGGGCTCATTTTGTAGAAACTAAAGCACGCTTCCAACAGACCTGTTTTTTTCGTGAACCCTTCTTGCTTACAGAGCACTACTAAAGAAAATCCTCCCGTATCACATTTCAACCCAGGTATGCAAATTTGTTAAGCTCGAAAATTCAATACACAAAGGCAGAAAATATCACAAAGTCCTTTTCCAGCGAAAATGTTTTTGGAACAAACAACATATTCGCTATTAGAGGCAAAAAACCCTTCCTATTTCCATTGCGTGTGTGCAAACAAGAGACACACTCCGTGTCACAACGCATATGCAATTTAATAAATTTCTGACAGGTCACATCAAACCCTTTTCGAAAAAACGTTGACCGTAAATAATGAAGCACAAAAGCGACAACAAGCGTTCCTTCAAATACCACTACATTGTCACATTTCCATTTTTTTTTACGTACAATAGACCGGTAAATGTAAATTACCAGACAACTAAGATGCGACTTGAGTTAATACTGTGATGCATTCAAGGGGTTCGATTCCTTCAATGTTTGTTAAATCCATCAAAAAAGTGCCATTTGATTTCAGTGTCTTATAAAATACCAAATTAGTAAAATATTAGAAAGAAAGCTCACTTGATATCCAACGGCTAAAAATGAAATTGTTGTCGAAGATCATTACTCGTCGATTAAAAGATTCCAGATATTTATGTTTCAGGGCTTTTCTTGTTCATCCAATTGACGTTCCATTCTTCAGCTCCATAAGGGCATAATTTGTTTAAAGATCCTGACTAAAATGCCATTCGCGTTTTAATGACTTTCGACGCCATTGCGGGTTAATTAAATGTTCTTCTTTGTGCAGGGAAATCTACGCATTACCCCAGCCCCCTCAAACCTAACAAAATAGGCACAGAAGACTCTACGTACAAAGACACCACTTAGCAGGGGAGTGCCAGGCAAGACTTTTGCCGACATGGAAAAAAATGAAAAAAAAATAAAAATCCCACGAAATGAAACCCAGACTCCGACTGGATTTCGTAACCCAGTAACAAGTATGGAAAAACATATACATATACATCTGTTAGAAAATATATACATAAAGAGAAGATCATTAGATACATAACTTTTAAGGCTGGTTTTCACTAGCGACGGAGTTGGAGCCCGAGTCGTAATCGGAACAGTAGAACGATATGATCTGCTGAAATCAGGGTACAGACAGAAATTTGGGGGTCCTATCATGAATTTTAATATCGATCAACAATAATTATTATTAATTCACTAATGAATATTAATGATTTGGGTTGTTGAGATTCCTCAAGTTCCAACACAAACAATATCATTGTTTTCACGTTCCACTTTTATTTTCTTAGTATTTTCCCAATTATTTACATGATGTACATTGCTAGAATGAAGTATCTGACACTATGCCATGTTACAGACTGATAATATTGACTAAGAAATGGGCCTATTATTGGCCCTCCATTTATCAAGAGACTTAACACAGTTGAATTCTTTGTAATTGTTACCATTTATACAAACCCTCATGAGTTGATCTACATTATCACTTGAAATCCTGGCACGTGATTTAACCTTAACCCTATTTTGAACGCTGAAACCCCTTTCACAGTCAGCTGTTGAGAAGGGTAGAAACATGGCAATTTGAGCCAGTTCTAGGAGGTTAACCCTACGCAATTAAAGTGCCTTTGAAATAAAAGGTAACTAAAGCTCATTTGAAAGACGTTTTAAAGAAAAGAAACATGGTGTTTTTATTTCAGTCTTCAATAAGTGGAAGTTCCAGTGAGTTGTTCCCCTTCAATAGTTGTTCGCTGTGTGAGTCGTCTTGCAGTTTTACTCTAATCCGTTAAGCTCACCTCTTTAACGCTGGGACGCTTGGTATCTGGAGCTTCTGTAGTGCAATGTAAAGCATTTCCGTGAGTTTCCTTGGGTAGTAATGCGGGATAATTCGATTTGGTATCACTAGTACCTGCGTTCTCCTCAAGTGATGATGTGTCATCTCGTATGCGATTTAGATTGTGAAGAATCACTCCGAGTGATCTGTCAATCAACTTCTGGTGTTTTAAATTCTGTTTAATTGGGGCTCTTTTCATGAATCGAACCAACTTCGTTTTGTTTCGCTGTTAAGTGACACCTCGGCTCTGCGTGTTCTGAGTGTTTCAAACTGCATGAGTTGTTCTATCGGATTTAATGGGTCAATGAAGTTAGTATCGCCGTGTTCATTTTAATGTGCTTTGTGTACCCTCTGGGGATGGTGTGAAAAGGTACAAAACAAGTTTTGAAGTAAAAAGATGGTTTACGTTGATTTGTAATCATTGTTAGAGAGTGAGTTCAACAGAAAACTGCACAGCCAGAGTTCTTTTCTTATTGTAGCAAGCAAAGCCACGCAACAAAAAAAAGGTCTGTACATGTAAACCGGTAGGTATACTTTTTTTGGTGTCGGGAACTGTCCTGTTACAGGGACCGAATGTCCAAGTTTCTCTTCTTGTAACTTACATCCAGTCGTAGCATCGCCAACTTTTTCAGCCATCCACCTGCTCAGTGACAGTGGTTTCTTAGAACCTTACAACATAGTGCCAAGTTTTTGCAATGAAAAATATACGAAGCGATTTCGAAGTTTTGCAACAGTTGGTAAAAAAACAGCCCAGATGGGACATTTGCCGGACTGGGTTATGCGCTCGCGGTGCACGGCGGGAAATTATCAGACTGTACGTTTAAACGAACGATCTTTTAATCCTTTAAAACACAGAAAAGGCCAACATTGTGATCCCGAGATACTTCACTTTCCGCATTGCACATCCGAAGTTCACTCTGCAGTTCTCACGCACACACTAAACGAATATGAAGTCCACAACAAAAGGTTTGATCCGTCGTGTTTCTTTGTAAAGGAGGCTAAACTAAAACGAACCTCGAAATAAATGGATACGGGTTTTTATCTTCCACATAAGTAAAAGTTGTTTTGAAAATCCTTGCAATATTTAGCTGCCTTGTATGGTGTAAAATGTGCTCAGTGTTAGTTCTTGGACAACAGTAAACCGCAATAGCTGGTCAGCAGTTTAATTAATCCACCAAGTTTCACTTCCGATTAAGATATGCCTTTCCACAAATTCTTTTTGGCGTCATAAATGTTCGAAAAAAAGCAAACTTCGTGAAAATAACAACGTGAAGAAATTTCAAACGTTCTATTCTCCGATCATACTTGAAATAAGTTCCCGAATTCAACTAGAACTCGTCATGAGCGGAGTGGAATAGTTAGCGATCAGAGAGGGACTCACACCTTTCCCTCCACTAACTTGACGGTAATGTTTTGGCGGGAACTGCACGTGGTTGTTATTATAGTTTCAATTTGAGTAGGATGAACTTTGCTCTGTTGGGTGTTGCCATGAAAAATATCTTATCACCTTTTTGATTAGCTCGGTGTTTTTTTGTATTGAGCTGCTTCTTTTGTGAGAGGGTTTAGCCCCCGACACTGTGAGAAAACTGTGATAAGTGTGGCAATAGGAAACGTTGTTATTTGCGTTTTCGACATGTTTCGACAATAATCATTGCAGACTGTAGGTATTGTGGGATATCATTTCACCCTGCCGTCTGAGATTACAGCATTCAGTATTGAGACCCTGGAGCTAGACACATTGTGACTGCAAAGAATTTGGGCCATGAGTAATCAAACAATGATAATACCTTTCTCGAAAATCACCGTAACAAGTTTTCTTTTAACAATGTCTATCCAAGAGTATCAATGGAAGGCGCTTCTGGCAGCTCGTAAAAGTTTCATGCGCTGACCTTGGAGCATAACTTTCTGCAACCAGATGTTATTGTCATGCTGCACTTTGCTGAGGAGGGTACGCGACTGGGGTAGCGGAGAAACTCCCTCGGTCCACTGAGGGTCAAGAACGAGGAAAATATTTCATATCAGAAATATGATTGAACCCGCGGGTCACGTTGACGCAAGACGAAGGCCATCAGGCTTGGTTCTTTGCCTTAGATGACCTCCCTGCAACCCTTCCTATTTGGCAGAACAACCGAGTTTCTTAAGTCTCCCACGGCAGACGTTGCTTGGAGACATGAAAAAAGTTGTATACACTGGCCGGTAAAACAATCAGTGCATGATACTGTCGCAAAGAAACTCTGGAAATATCAGTTCAGCGCTATTTTTACTACCATCAGTTTAATCCACTTTGCATGGTAAAGATATGGTTTAATGGCAGATTATTTCAAACTGTTTGTTATGTATGATCCCTGTTGGCCACAAACCGAAAAGCTCACTCTTTTTGCATCACTGCATCACTGATAACTGTTATGGTTTTGAACCAAATGCTCAGTGTTCACTTAGTTACAACTCATCAATTGAAGGTGAGTAACCTTTTATGCGAACAGCAAATGCTACTGGGAGGCTACTGACCAAGGGCGGATCTAGGGGGGTAGTACAGGGGGTGCACACCACCCCCCTGAGATGACTGCGGCTTTCTAATACAACTGGTATTCTGCAGAAAAAAACGTCACCAGTAAGCTAAACCATTCCTTAAGGGTGCTCCCCTTCAAAAGAAAAATAGTGGATGCGCGCCTGCTGACTGTCACATCCTCCCCACTATAAAAACTAAACATACGATAGGAAATGGGGACTACGCAAAATAAGCTCTACAGTACAACAAACGGTCACCATATCATATTATCCGTGACTCATGTGTCCTAACAAAGAGGCTTCAAAGAGGTGGAAATATGCGTAAGTTAAATCAAGTGGCTTACACTCTTTTTGTTATAAGAACCGTTTTTCGAAGAAAAAGAGAGATTAACCAAACTTTTAAGAACATATACGCTCGCTGAGAGTCTTTATTTTGCTTCTTTTTTTTTTTTTTTTCAGTTTTCGTGAGTAGTATAACTACAGGCAAAAGAAATGTTTGCATAATAGTTGAGTTCAATTCCCGAAGGATTGGGTCCGGACACCAACATAGCCGCGGTTTGTTTGTTTGGGGACACCAACAAGGCGGCCGTGACGTCATGTGAAAGCCAAGAATTGGTTTTGATGGTGCTCATGCGCTTTATAGTGATTTATCCGATCCATCCACCAACCTCGAAAAGCCCTGGAACGAGGTTGTCCATCCACCTTTGAGTACTCAAAGTACAACAATAACTGAAAACTAGTCGGAAGTAGGAACCAAAACATGCGTTTCCTCGCGGACCCGTTGTAAAAACCCTCGCCAACGTTTCGTGAAACCTCCTTAGATTCTTAAAAAGTAAGATCTTTTTAGCGACCTTTCATTGTTGTTTAAAACTTGAAAACAACCTTTTAAAAGATCTTGAGTAGATAAAACTACTTCCGGGGGCTCTTAAGGAAATTTAAAGACTCTTGGAGGTTCTTTCTAAGCCGATCCTAAGTAAATAAGAGTACGGATCTTCAAGAGGCCTTTTTTAAAGAACCTCAACCTCGATGTCAGTCTCGAATCTTGGAAAGGATTTCTAAGGCGACCTGCGTAAATTTCGGTCTTCTGTAGTTGAGAATGGAGTGACTTGTGTATTTAGTTCCTTTTTCTTGGTTTCTCTCTTTACAGCAACTGTTTATCACACATCCGCCGGGGTAAGATAAGTTGACATAAATAAAACGAATAGCAGGTTAAAAGCCACGGAAATGTCGGGAAATGTTCCCACAATATCGCCGCACAACTGTTTAATTAATGAATTAATTAATTAATTAAGCTCCAAATGGTTTTCAGTGAGGTCCTGCATCCGATCGAATTGGAATTTAGAAATGTTGGTTTTTGAGGGGAGGGAAACCGGAGAACCCGGAGAAAAACCTTTCAGAGCAGATTAAACAACCAACACCAAACTTAATCCACATATGGCCACGACACGAGTCCGGATTCGAACCCGGGCCACATTGATGGGAAGCGAAGTCGGAGGCCTTCTTAACGTCAATCCAACCCATGCTAAGGTTGTGCTTCCTCCTGTGACGGTCTAACTCTCGGTCTATCAACAAATTCTCAACCGTCCCCCTGCATCCTGCGCGTGTACCCCTTTGCGCAAGGGTTCCTCAGTGACATCGCAATTACCAATGTCTTATGAACTGTCAAACTTCCTCCCATAATCTGTTATTACTAGGAAAAAGGATATGCCCTGTGCATGTATCATGTTCGACTAATTCCAATGCTCGAAAAACCCGCTTTCTTGAAAATGGAGAATTTAAATAGTTATGTTTTGTGAATGTTAGTCGTCTGTCTCCTATGGCTGCTAATATTTAGTGTTCACCCAGTGAGAGTGGTTGACAGAAAAAAGGACAAAATTAAAACTCAGGTCAAAACTATTCTCCTCTATCCAGAAGGAGCCTATACTCGGCTTACCCTGACTACGTTCTCTTGGTTAATATTACTCAGTGACATTTTTATCCAGTTGAAACTAATTTTTGGTAATCGTACAGTGACAACACTTACAATAAGCTTTATTTGCAAGACTTAAAAATCCTTTACACTGCACTGCAAAAGGTTCTTGGGTTAGACAATGGTGAGTGGCGGGATCGAAGGACCTTAATATAAAAAAAATCAAAGCATTTTCTTCCCATGTGGACGCTTGGAACAAATTACGGGTGCGTTCGATTGACCGTATTCCGGAATAGGAATACTTGGGATAGAAGTTAGAAATCCTTCGCTTTTAGGAGAGTCACATTAAAATTGTCAAACACCTGCCAAAATGATATTTTAATTAAACATATATTTATTATCCTAGTTGCTTCAAAACGACAGACATACAAGCTGTGGTGAGCTTTTTTGATTGATCTGACTTGGATTATATATTGAGCATCCAAACACTTCACAATAGATGTGGTACAATATGATATTTTAGAGTACCCTAATCGATCCGCAATATGTAACTGTTCAGTCGCCCTATGGAGAAAAAGTGCACATTTGAAGGTCGGGCTTCAACAGTACAAACTCCAAAATAATTCATAAGTCATGTTCTTGTTCTTGTAGCACCAATATTTTCAGTCCCATTATCGCTTATAGATCATATCAGGTGAAAAAAAAAAGCTAATTTTGCGGTAAAGGATTAGGGAATCTGTAAGATTCAGTTTCTCTTAAAACCTTTTCAGGCATATAAATTTACAACATGGATTGACTGCATGCCTTTATGTTTTCTGCCTTTTCCCTTCACCTGTATGCGGATACAATCAGATCATTTTAACCTCTTTCAAGAATGGGTCATTCAGCCAAGGCGAAAAAACGTTTATTCATTCTTCACATTTGAAGAAGCAGACCGTTAAAGGAAGCTTGTCATCCAAATTACGGAAGTGAATGTTGTAGATTCAGTCGTCTAAATGGAATCTTTCCTTGCGATATGAAGTCCTTCGTCGTCAAAACTCACTCGGAGTTCGGAGTTGTGTTCGGTCTGATAGCAGAATTCCATTTCAGTAACCTTTACGTGATATTGTCAGATTCCATGGAAATGTTTATCAGTTGCTCTGAAAAGTGCCTCTTATTCTTAAGCCTGTAACCTCCTACGTGACTTGTCACTTAAGCTTTCCCTTCAGACTAGCAGTGTTTGTATGGAAAATTGATTATAGTGCTCTTATCATAAGATGGACAAGAAAAACAAATAGGTCAGATGGCATGAACGATGGAATTAGTCGAATTAACCATCGTCCAAACATTCGAACCCCCTAAGTTTTCTCTCACAGCATTATTATATGAATGGCTGAAGTATTGTAGAGATGTAACTTTCCTTTCTGTGCCACCTCTGTTTCCCTGGTTATCGCTCGACTTGGTGAACATGGGAGAGTACAGATCAACTCGTGAAGGGGGAAGGTAGGGCGGAAGCTTGGTGAAAACATCTTACAGGCTCAAAATACCCGAGGCTAGTAGAGATGGTGTTCCGGCACGTTTAAATCACGTGAAAGAGCAATTAAAAAACTAAGAACTTTGTCCTTCCATTGCAAACTTAAATGAGATCAAGACATGTCAAGAGGCAGACGGCTGTCGCCCAATGCCAATTAAAAAGCTTGAAATCAGACTTACTTGTTACAAGACTCATTAACCCAATGTTACTTTCATGCAATTAAGTTAAAACAATGTCGTCTCCATTTTAATTTCCGCCACTTATGCAGCACCCCTACTGAGAGATTTTCTTGTTTATCTGGCGAATGTGTTCCCTGAAATTAAGATCAGCATCTATTACTACTCCGAGATGTTTGATATGATCCTTTTGTTTAATTTGCGTTTGGTGTAATTTTAGCCGGTTTTTTTTTTTCTGAAAAGGGTGGAAGATAACAAAATTCGTGTGATCACTGAATATTCAAGGACAGTTTGTTAGCACCAAGCCAATCGTCGACATATTTCGATTCTTGATTCACTAATGTTTCTAAGGAATTGTTTGTTGTTATTACTGCATAAACAGGTTCCACTTCACGGTGCATGAGATACCATTAAGTAGAGAGCAAAAATATGGACTTAGAAACGGAGAAAATGAACCCCAGAAGAATGAGTATAATTGATGCTCAAATGGCCCACTAAGAGGTAGAGCGTTCGGTGATACAGGGCATGGTTGTCGTCATTGAGCAATAATGCTGTCATTGTCAAGATTTTTTTTTTCATCTATCAACGTTAATAAATTTACCTTTCTAAGAGGCTGGTGGGGATCTTTGTTTTTTTCTTGGAATGCACGCAGACACCTAAAGGTAGAGCAAGCACTGTTTATTTACACCATCACCTCTCCCTGAATGAAAAGCTGTGACTATTGGACTTTCACTCTCCCTGGAAGCTACAGTGATCCCCAGAACTATACACGTTATCTTCAGAATCTTGCTCTACTGATGCATGGAAATATTACTACTGCTTGATCAGTCCAGAACGAGAGATTGTATTGAATAATCCACAAAAGCTATACTGAGTGATCCACAAACGATTGAGCTCCATCTTACACTATTAATGTATGGAGCGATCTCATGGAACTGCTAGATCCAGAACGACATTGCATCTCATCTCAACAAAATTCCGTAATAAAAGAGATAAAAGAAGACCGGAAAAGTGGATCGACAATGACCGGCATAAATCAAACATTGACACACGAGTTCTAAGGTTAAGGGTTGCTGATGAAGTGTGCCTCATTCACGAAAAGACTAATGACCATGAACAAGCAATCCGCAAATAAAAAAGGCCCGCCCATCTAGCTGGTTGAACTCTGTGGCCGCTTGCTCCTTTGTTTCACAGGAATCACTCTACGTAAACGGGCAGGGCCTTATTTTGCGGCTACGAAACTCCTGAAATAACAGGCCTTGATGATGGCCATTTTAGTGAAACCTCTGCAATGGATAAACAAGTTTGGAGTGATTGAACAAATTTGGAGCATTGAAGTTCGGCATTGTGAAAAACTGTCAAGAGTTGAACACAATATCACAGGCTGTGGAGAAATGTTGTGTACTTTCAACAATTACGTTGAATCATTTTTTTCTTCAATACCATGACAAAAGATAATTACTTGCAAGAGGTTGATCAATGTTTTTCCTTTAGGCAATTCAGGGGTAAAGCTCACAGAGAGGAATGATATTGATCATCATTTTGGAAGACTATGCAAATTACAGTTGTTTAGTACTGTTGTTCATTCGACGAAAAAAAAATCGCAAACATTGCAATTTATCTAGTAGCAATCTTCAATTGTTCTAGCCCGGAAATATGTTTATGTAATCCAAGTAGCTTTCTCTGTTTCCACCGACATTAGTCAATGTCTCATCGCATAATGTTCATCGGTGGTCATGCCAGTCTTTTCATTTCTGGATCAATACTGTGCATCAGCAAGCCAAAGAGGGCCTGAAGTTGTCTCTTTATATTTAAGGCGTCGCCGTAAGGGCGAAGGATAACAAAACTGTAATACAGGCATGTAGTTCTTAAAGAGGACTGCAGAGTCATTAGCCATCAGTCTTGGCCCTTTAAAACCTCTTAAGCATCAGTCGATGCATGGGATTCAGACCGTTAAGGCGTAAATTTTATTCAAGTTGTTTATCGTGTATGAGGATTGAAACCCTTGAAAGAGTTTTTTCTCTCAAGGACGTTGGTTTTTGCCCTTAACTATGCAACCAGGTTGGGTGTTCCCAAATCCAGTTTTGCGGTCACATGCACGCAGTGACTGAGAAGCTTAAAAAGGCTAGTTACCTTTGGACTTTGACAGGTCGCATTCTTTGCGTTGTACATAAAGAAGTTTTCGAGTGGACCAAAATCATTCATCATGTTATGGAGATGTAAACACAGAGGTTGTTCCAGTATGTCAAAGAAGTTTCTGGTCTCGACCTTATATATTTGTCATATATTTGTGTTAACTTTGCTGAGGTTTTGTTTGAGAATTTTCCTGCCGTTATGAACGCTTTAATAGTTGTTTACCTTGATCATTGTTTACGACTTGGCAATGTTTCAATTTTAATTAACTTGCCTGTTATGATTTCAAAGTAATCAACTGACGACAGAATGATCCTGTTTATGCCACTGCAATTAGCCCCGATTATTTTTCTGACAAAGATATGAGAACACTTCGTCGAAATATCACTTCTCTGACACTTCGAAATCTCGCGTTTTGAGAATATGAGCAAACTATCTTGCGATAAATATCTTCAGATACTTTCATTTGTGTAACTTTACTCAAGAACTGAATATAACTTGGTTCTCAGCCGGGTTCTCAGCATGTGGGCAGGCTCAAGGCAACATTTAGGAGAACATTTCGTTGATGGACTATAATTTTTATATTAAGTCTTGCCCAGCTTTATATAAACAAGGTTTTAGCTTGGCTCAGTAATATCGATTAAGATAGATGAATTCAACATTACGACAAAAAAGAAGTTTGACGAAGGGCATTAACGGAGCAGACTTAGAATTTTTTCCTTTCTCACCAAACAATCTTGGGAAATTATCTTTTTCTTATTCTATGTGATTAAGCGGTTAGCTCCCCGGCATTTCTTCAGAAATTGAAGTCGCACGCTTCCGGAGTAGGAATTTTAGAAAGGCTGGCTTGCTTGTGCCATTGAGTGCATGCGAATTTTAAGCCCCATAGATCTGCTCTTAAACCGAAGATAAACGCACGGCATTGCATTAGCCACCAAACTATTCATTTTGCCTTTTTACATTGATATTTGAAACATATTAACCCTACACCATTTAACAAAATGCAGTTTGAAATGAATTTAGAATATAATTGAACCCCTTTATTTCAAACTCGGGTATTTCGAAGAGGCCCTCCCAAGGCTTTTGAGGAACGAGAAAACATAGCATAGAAAACATAGCTAATTTGAACTTGGAAACAGGGGAACGAAAACAAAATAACTTAAGGACAAGGGAACGTAAACAATTTTAGAGATCAAAAAGCTGGGAAAACGTTTGAAAGAAATTTCGGAAACAGCCTGGGAACACAAGCAAATTTCTAAACGTCCATTTATCCCTTCGGTTTTGCCTGGTTTTTTTTGTTTGTTTAATTCGAACTCGGTTATTCCGAATTCTGCTTTTATTCGTACTAATTTTTGTTTCCCATGAATTTGATTCAAGCCTTTTATTTCCAAGTTTAGTTAAAAGGTGGTTGACAAACTCCAGAGACCTTCAGACGCTGTCGTAATGCACAGTGACAGTTGTCTTTGTCCATGCACAATCTCAGTGGCAGTCTCGTAAATGAACCACAATTATATAAAGAGTTCTCAAACAAAGATTTATGGCAGGAAAGACAGTGGATATAGAATTCCTCTTTACACTTCTATATTTGCAGATGAAGTTACCACCATTGTTCTTGTTGAAATAATGAAAATATATAATGTGACATCAGCTGTAGTTAATGCGTGAAAGGCCAACCAGCGTCAAGA
This sequence comes from Montipora capricornis, assembly GCF_036669925.1. Classification (NCBI taxonomy): domain Eukaryota; kingdom Metazoa; phylum Cnidaria; class Anthozoa; order Scleractinia; family Acroporidae; genus Montipora; species Montipora capricornis. The sequence continues at coordinate 66,534,046 of NC_090885.1, forward strand.
TATATTCGGTGAATGTACAGTATTATATGCTGAACCGTTTATTTCGAGCCCTCGCTTATTCAAACTATTTTCTCTTTCACTTGCGACTTCGAATTAACGGGGTTCAACAGTACATGAAATGCCATATATTCTAATGCACTCTTGACTGATGTTTTTTTTAACAAGTCTGTGAACTTTGTTTCGAGAACTCCCAGCGTGGGGCTAAAGTGTTTGAGCAAATGGGTGTGCAAACAAACAAACGTTTGTCACTATTAATAGTGCTCTTTAAGAACTAAATGTATTTCAGTTTATGTCACTGTTTACCCTCATCTCGACACCTATTAAATATGTGACGATTTCAAGCCCTCTATGACTAGAGATGAACCAACTTGTATGATTTAAGATTGTCTGTTAACTATCTAGATTCGTCTGAGAGGTGAGCCATTAATGAATGCTTGTGGAAAAGGAAAATCTGCTCACAACAGAGCCACATCATTGCAGGATTGTTTCGGTGAACTGCAATAAAGAACAGATGTTAAACTTAGCCGAAGGCAGACTAAAAAAGCATTGTTGAATGTTTGCGATTTTTTTCCGTTGAATGAACACCTGAACTTAAACAGCTGTAATTTGCATAGTTTTCCAAAATAACGAATAACATCATTTATCTCAGTAGCTCCATTCTTAACCCTCCCAAAAGAGAAACATTGATCACCTCTTCCTTTAAATCATCCTTTTTTTTCCAGATGTTGAAGAATGAATAAATCTTTTTAGTAGTAGAACACAGCATTATTTTGTACTTTCGTGATTTTTTGTTTCACTCTTGACAGTTTTCCACAATGCTAAACTGCACTTCCAACCAAATTTGTTTACCCATTATAATACTTTCACTAAAATGGTCGCCATTAATTTCAAGGTTCTTTCAGCCAGAATTGAAGATCTTGACTTCTACCAGAAGGGAATCATTCGTGAAGAGAAGACGCAGTCGGACACGTAGATGACCTGTTGTATACGTTCGGATACCTCTAGAAGCCGAAGTCGATGAACAGTACTTCTAGTCTATCTCTCGGCCATGGTCCTGTTTTCTGGAATAGGACACTCTTCGTCGACAACCCTTAACCTTTTGAACTCGTGCGTCAATGTTTGATTTATGCCGTCCATTTTCCCGGCCTTGTCATTACTTTGATCAGGGGCTTTCGTAACCGTCAGAGGCATTCTCGTTCTGGATCTAGAAGTACTATCATTCGTATGCATTTGTGTAAGATTCGGTACACGATTTTGTGGATCACTGTAGCTTCTGTGGAATACTCGACCTTGAACATCAGTTGTCTCTTGGCCCATTGAAACTTCTCTAGTATCAATCGAAGCATGGGAATCAGATATTGAGGCGTGAGTCACGATATCATGAGAGAAACTAACCCTTCTTGTCTTTCCTCGCAGAGGATTTGAACCCTTTGAAGAGTTCGATCTCTGAAGGACACCGGTTTCCTCGTTCCTCTGTGGCAGTGCAGCGTTAGGTGAAGACAAATGTGGCTCACTATTTCTACTCATCAAGTTCCCTTCCTTTGATCTTTCTTCTTGTATTCGTTTGAGATTATGGTAGATTACAGAAAAGGACCTCTCTATGTCTCTTTGGTAACTTGTGTTAACGTTAGCTTTGACCTTTCTGTTGTTGAGCTTGTCCATGATGCGGCACTTTAACGACGTACAGTATCCGAGAACTGAAAAAAGAGAAAAGACCGCTCAGTTTACCGCATTACAATTGCTTCTCAGTCGCAAGTCGGTAAATAGAATACCTCAATTTATGCTTTCAAATATCAATGAAGCGAAAAGACTCTCTTAACAATTGGGCTCCCCACGCCGAGCGCCGCTTTAGACAATTGGCCGGGGCTCGTAATTGGCATTGTCGTACGCTCAGTTGAAAACCATTAACAAATCTAATCACTACATTGTTTCTGTGATAAAAAGCCATTAGGCAAAAACCAAGAAGATCTTTTCAATGTTACCTTATTCGACCAAGGCATCGTCAAGATGTTAACACGAAAGGAATGACTGTTGATTTGGCAGAGAATGAGTAAATAGACGACTTAAAAGTGACTGAATCTTAAAACACAAGCTTTGTACAATTTTAAAATAACCTCAAGGCATTTTGCATTTAAGTCCAATACGAATTGTTTTTGTTCTTTCAAGTGCACCTAGACAAGCATCAAATATTTTTCATTCTCAAGATTAACATGATCTCTCCACCGGCGATGGCAAACATGTTATGCCGCGTTTTCCTCGAGATTTCGCTCTTTTTATTCTTTATGTTTTGCACAACTAACGCGGCTTAATACACAAAAGCATCATGTAGTTGTATTCGATCACAAGACAAAGTATCTTTTATGACTGCTGTGAATTCCTAGGACGGTCATCCTTGTAAGCTCGGCCATGGGACAAATTACGGCGAGTTTGGCGAGTTCTTCAACTTATATACTTGTGGGCATCTTCTGGCATGCAAGATGAAACCCCCTTGCTAATTCAGAGGTTACAAGCAGCATACTTAAAGTTTGCAGAGAACAATGATAGTAATAATAGCAATATTAATACAAATAATAATAATGACTAGGGTGATGATAATAATAATAAGACGAGGAACTAAACCAACTAATGACAGAAAAACTACAGCCAGACCAGGAGCCGGTTAGGGAAGGAGCGTAAACTTATGACTGGCTTTCAAATTACTATTCAAAGCCTCCTCCCTATAATTATAGTCATAAAGACTAAACTACTTACTCGATGTTCTCTCTGCTTCAGTCAAAAAGTTTTTACCAAAAGTCATCATTTAGATTTAAAGTCTCTTCATCTTCTATGAACACTTCAACATAACAGGCAACCATGCAGTTAAAAATTTGGTGTATATATTCCTTCCATGAACCTTATAAGTTTACCAGTGAAAATCTGAATGAGGTCCATGGAACGAAACTAGCTTTTACCGATAATTTTATGAACGGTATATTCCATATTTGTAAATTGAAGTATAGTCTGTTAATTTGGTTTAAGAATGACAGTGGGTCATGATAAAGAGTGTGATTTGTTACGAAGTGTTTAGTTTTGTTTTGTTTTCTTCAGTTTCTTTGAGTTATCATTGTTACAGTTGGAATTTTCGTGAGTCAAGTGTTGGCTGTCAATATTGTCAATGTCGTTAGTACCGTAATGATTAATAGCCCGGTTAGTGTCACCCGTACATAATTGCAGAATAAATAAACTCGATTTTAATAAAAAAAAAGTCATATTTCAAACTGAAATGGATTGGTAATTAGATTGGAAATCCAACGAATTGTGTATGTATCGGAGCTCGAAAAATCTTGATCTAGTTAAAAGTTTTTTAACTTATATTTTAATGTTAGTCCAACAGCAAGTTTCAATCACTGCTGTTTTTGTAATTTCTGTGAAACAGTCCTGAGGCTCTATAAAAAAAGGAATATTATTTTCCGCGCTGATACACATTGTCTAGTCTAACCATTACATGATGCCAAAGAGTATTGCTTATTAAAAGTCGCAAGTAATTCGTTAAGTTCTTTCTCAATACCGCCGGGTGATAACGCTCATGTAAGCAAAGCAAATGGCTTCTGTTTTGTCGTAGTTAATGCTTTTTTACGTAATAATCTTTATGTAGCCAAGGATGTCCACACTCTTTTCATTCATTGCAATTAGCTTTTCCCTCTTGTATGCACTTTATCTCGCGCTTATCTCCACATCATTCAGCTCTTTGTATTATTGAAATAAATACTTGCATTTTCAGTCGGCGTCGCGGGTTATCTTTCATTTCACTCCCTCCGTCCTTCAGAAGATTATTTGCCTGAAGCCGTTAATCGTAGTAATGTGGACAAAAGAGTACAAATATTAAGATGCTTGGATCCTTGCTTTTACTTCGTGTATAGGAAGCAAAAGCGAAACTTTTGGTGTTTAATTGTCTCAGAAGTAGACAGCCGAGAGCTTAACACTACAGCCCCAATTCCCGCTCCTCCTGATCATACGATTTGAGGCATAGAAACCAATAGTTTATTTCGGGAAGGCATACACACCGCATTTCTTTGAATTATTGTCGATTTAGCCAAATTTAGCCAGCGTTTTGGACAATAGTTTCGAGGTTTTTGATAAGTACAGCGTGTTGGCGAGGGATTGTAAAATCGCAGCAGCTTGGAATAATTATTCGCAGATTCTGACCTTATACTAGAAATATTCGAAGTGGCGTAAATACTCAACTCGTTGATAAAGGCGAGTTGCCTTTAGCACATTTTATGGAACACCGTAGAGGCACAGGCAGCCCAGGCTCGGACGGTCCGGATTTGTACGGGAATCCCTAAAACAGACTCAAAAAAATATATTTACACGCAAAAGCTCTCAATAAAAAAGCCGTAATTTATTGTGCCTTGCCTTTTTCTGTGCGGTTATTTGCCTGATTTAACGCGATTTAAGCAATTTCCCAGCTTCCGGCGGGTTGTCACTCGTACCAAACTAAAGGAAAGGCTCGAATGTAACCTCTAGCTTAGCTCAATCATCAGTCACGCTCAAACTCCGGTGATGGCCACCCGAATAAATTTACTTTTTTTTCACGGCCAAGTTTCAAGGTCCAGCGAGTATCCATAGTTGAGAAACAGCGATGAATATCCTTAAATTCACAATCCT
>NC_090885.1:66543692-66591192 GCF_036669925.1 Montipora capricornis
AGGGCCCAGTTGTTCAAAAGGCCGATTAAGGCTAATCCCAGGTTAAAAATTAACAAAGGAGTTAACACTTTCCCCGCCGAGGGCTTCCCCATTGACGAGTAAAATATTTTGGTAATCTATAAGTGTCAATTTGCATTTTTGGCGGTGGAAGGGTTAACTGGTTTGCCTCCGGCCAGTTGGGATTCTTAATTAACAGTTGTTGTTGTGTTCTGTCGTTTCGTTCATTGTGTTTCAATGGCCCTGAAAAGCCCCTATGGGAAGTGATCAATTAAGTATGTATAGTATTGTTAAAACAATACTAAGGGAGAACTGGCGGGGAGTGACTCTCCTACCAGTTGTAAGCAAGATATTGGGACGAATTATAATTGATCGCATTCGCATAGGGATTGACCACAGGCTCCGTAAGGAACAGGCTGGATTTAGATCTGGTAGAGGGACGACGGAGCAAATTGTCATCTTACGCAATATATTAGAGCAAGTGAATGAATGGCAGGCAACTCTCTATGTCAATTTCGTAGATTTCGAGAAGGCGTTTGACTCGGTGCACAGAAACGGCTTATGGATGATAATGAACCAGTTTGGTATCACACAGAAGATCACAACACAGTTAAGGCGCTGTACGATGGCTTTGAATGTGCTGTTGTCGAGGAAGATGCAACCTCAGAATGGTTTGAACTAACGACTGGCGTCAAGCAAGGATGAATAATGTCTGGCTTTCTTTTCCTGCTCATTATAGACTGGGTCATGAGGCATACTGTGAAGGAGGAAGAAACCGAACTGAGGTGGATATTTACATCAAACCTTGAGGACCTCGACTTCGCTGACGATGTAAAAAAGGCAAATGCTTTGTTTATAGTGGAAGTGCACTTTGCTATCAAACTAGTTTACAGGCACCCCACTTTTAAAAATGTGAAAGAAACAATTCAAAGTTAACAGAAACATTATTAAGAACCCCAACTGGCAGGAGGCAAACGGGTTAGCTATTTACAAAACGTGGTAGACCGGACACAAATCCTAACCAGAGGTTAGAACAGGATTTGAACCCGGAGCAGCCGCATGCAAACCCAACGCTCCAACTACTCGGCCACGCTGCCTCCTTAATGTGGCTCTTAGATAGTTAAACTTCTCTACATCTCCCAACGCCAGATCATTCACTGTGATGGCTTCATTATTCCTTGCATTTACTCTCATGACTTTACGCCTCCTTTATGTAGCTTTAATTCCTCAACACAAAGACACGTGCAGTTGAAAACAAACAGGCTGCTAGAGAATGCAGAAAGGACAGGCCTTAGGGTAAATGTCGGGAAATGCAAAGTCATGAGAGTAAATGCAAGGAATAATGAAGCCATCACAGTGAATGATCTGGCGTTGGAAGATGTAGAGAAGTTTAACTATCTAGGAGCCACAGTATGTAAACAAGGGAGCGGTGAAGAAGACATCAAGACTAGGCTAGGCTAGACTAAAGAGGAGCGTTTGTGAAGCTAAATCGAGTATGGAATTCCAGCAGTGTGTCGAGGAAAACGAAGATCAGGCTATACAAAGCATTGGTCAAACCGGGTCTCATGTATGGTTGCGAAACATGGAAAATGAACGAAGGTGATGCTAAGAAAATCGATGTGTTTCAGAACCGATGCCTGAGAAGGATAATGAAGATTAAATGGCAAGATAAGATTAGTAATAGAGAGCTACTGGAAAGGGCTAACGTGGAGAGGTTGAGTGAAGAGGTAAGAAGAAGGAGATGGCGTTTCATTGGACACATGCTCAGACAACAACCTGACAATGACTGTGTGGACCCCAGAGGGAAAGAGAAAGAGAGGCCCGCCAAAAACAACCTGGCGGCGCACAGTTGAAAAGGAGAGGTCCAAAGCAGGGTGGAGAGAGGTGCGCACTGCAGCGCAAGACAGGAATCGATGGAAAGCACATGTGGAGGCCTTATGCGCCATCTTGGCGCCAGGGGACAGGCGAAGGTGAAGTATTGTTAAATTGGTGATCCTCATTTTCCCTAGGTTGAATATGCACCCCACTTAGTTCAAAGCAGCTTATATAAACCCCCCATAAAGGAATGAAAACACCTACACCTTCCCTCAACCTTAACCTTGCTTATATCCATACATCTTCTTGATGTTCCGTATCATCTTATCGGTTCTGTATTCATATACTTAACCACTCAGTCTCAACATTACATCATAGTACTCGAACTCAGACCCTCCAGATCTATACTCGTGTGTCTTCACCACTATACTACAAGAACGAACATTCCAATTCTAACCAGTGCAGTTCTTTTCAATATTTGTTTTTGTATAATAAGTCAATTGATATACATTTATAATAACCAAAACTAATCCTAACCTGACGTAATTTTTCAACCTAAGAACTGATTTTACCGAAAACATATATTTAGAGAGAGAGACTGCGATCCTGGATTAAATAACAGTTAATCACAGCTAGGCGCGCACCGTAGTTTCGGGTAAAACGTTTTAGGTACGCTGGGCTGAGGGAGAATTTAACGGTGTCGGGAAGGTGGGCTGTCCTGTGTTATTTGCTTTGAATATTAATCAAGTTAAACAAAATGCCTTGAAAATAGCCCGTTTCCGAGTTGCAGCATGCCTTAGTTTCAAAGCGAGTCCTCGTGGACAGCCAATTTCATGGGGTGCCCCTCAGTGCACAGGAAAACCAATTTCCCAAGATTGTTATTAAATGTTCTTTGACCTGACAACACAATTTCAGTTAAGTTGTGGACTGTTGTGTTCATATAATGCTAAAGATGTCTCAGTCAAATTCCCTGTAATAAACCCAAAAGAAAAAATCCGGGAGTTTTGCACTGTTTCATAGCTTTCCTCTCCTCTTTTATTTTAACAGAACATTATTCCATTGTTGTCTTTTCATGACAGTATCTACTTTTAACACCAAGTTCCAGCCTGCTACCAGCATTCTGCACGAGGGGACAGCTTTAGTGAGAACTATTACCAGTTTAATAATCGAAAATGGTGACTATAGCTGTCCTTTGGCGAGATACTTGATTCATGTTTAGTTTATTTATTCACTTTCTTTTCAGATATCGAACATGTTTAACTATTGAATTCCTCTGTCAAGTGAATGGAGACCTCCAATTCCCGAATGAACCTTTTCATTTTATGTCTAATTCTAATTTTCTCCTCTGGAATTATAGACTATTAGTATGATTACAAAGATGATTTATGAAAATTGTTTGCAAACAGCTTGTTTGCACTTGAGGTGATCATTACGCGATGATAAGAACCTAATCTGTTTTTCAAAATTGCCGAAAGCCGTTTTGTCGAGGTGACAGATAAAGAAATTAATTGTTTTAAAGAAAATGCCTATTTTTCAAATGAGCACCTCGCTTTCAGCGAATAATTGTTAAATATACGAATAATTGGAAACGCTAGTGAGAAATCTTTTCTGATGTTTAGTCACTAGAAACCGATCAATTTAATCCGTGAAGTTTGCACTTCATTCATAGTTTTTTATATTTTTCTGGAGTTTCACCAAATCTGTTTGATGTTTCATTTTATGCCCCGCACCCACGTGAGTACATTTGATGTGAAAAGTTGCCCAAATAAAGCTGTGCCCCAAGTCCCTATCGCCACGGGCAAGTGAGAGGGGCCTTGCCATTACGATAGTCATTTCCGTCAAAACAATTTTGATAAATATTTGATGTCCCCATAAAAATTTTTCCCGTGAACGTCGACGGGGCATTAAATTTGTTACACTCTGCCCATCCGTCATAAATTTGATTTATTGCAATGTCAGCCGTAATTTTGACCCAGAACCTGCTTTGGGTGAAGCGATAGTGGGAATGTTAATTAACTGCTAATGGTGCTGATTTAAAATTGCATATTTTACTGCCGTCAACCGAAAACTAGTGTCGACAAAATCTTTTACTACGTCGAGGAATCTAACTAAACATTGCGAGAAAGATAAGTAAAACATCTTTTCTTTGTGTTTTATAGTGAAATATCCCGTTTTACTATCATTTACATGACCAGAAACCCATAAGGGTTGAAACGTGTAACGGCCCCTTGTGTGCTGCGAAACAAGCTTCTGAATATTCAACTTGCTAAGTACCATATTTGGAACAACAAGAACGAGGGGTTTCCAAATATGGTACTTAGCACTGAAACATTCAACCAATCAGTTTGCACTGAATATTCGGAAGCTGTGAACGCGCGTTACACGTTTCAACTCTTATGGGTTTCTGACATGACCAAATAAGTAGCGAATCAGAACAAAATAGAGAAAGCTTAAAAAAGCATCAAAGGCGACCAAAACCCTTCACATGCTACAGCGTTTTTAAAACAACAACGTGAAAATAGCCAAATTTAAGGTTTTAATTACTGGAAAACGTCTTTAAGCAAGATAAAATTTCATGCTCTCCCATGACTTTATTGCCCTTTAAACCGGCTTCATTATTTGGTAACTGGCACCCTTTCATCTTCTTGAAAGGGTTACAGCATATGTAGCCACTAATGATTTCAACAGCCACTAGTGATTACGACAGTGGATCATTGACGTTGTCAGTCCTTAATTAATCTTTCTAATTAACTTTAATGAAGCCGTTTGGAGCACGTGTTATCAAAGTTGTAAATCGACCTCTTCGGAAGACGACTCTGTTAATTGCCAACTTTGGTTTTTTGCCTATCAGTTTTAATTAAACATTTATCTAATAATTAAACCCTAAAATAAACTGTCTTAATGGGATGTTCTTGATAACTGAGCCCTCTGCATGGGATACGTAAGAGATAAAAATTTGATTGAACGGTTCTAAGCTTTGCGAGGGCCTTTGTCTAAATTTTAATTAACACAAGGTTACACAAAGAAATTAATAATCCGTCTTTTGTACAAATGACGCTGAAGGTCACGCATGAAAAAGATTCTCATTTCATGATAAACACGTTTAAGTATAAATCAATGCAACTTCTGAAATGTGGAAATCCATCAAGAATTCCAACAGTTTCCTCATTTATTCAAAAAATTACGATTCTTGCTATAATTGAGGCTTTATCCGTTGCTGAGTCTCGAGTCGCAGAAGATTCTTTTCGTACATTCTCGACTAGCTTTATCTGTGTCGCTTGGCCTGTGGTTATGCGTGTCCTGTCGGTAATTTAGGAAGCCTCCTTTGCTAGCCAGAGATGACAGCTTGTGCGTCTTTATCTTGGATTTTTCTTCTGTAGCATAATTATCAGCAAATCTAACTTTCCTTCTGGGTGTCGGAGACCTACCAACCTCGGATAAATCGTGAAAAGATCCAGATTTACGATCTAGCGTAAGAGCATCGTTTTGCACTCCACTTACGAATCCTACATATGGCTCTGATCCGCTGCGTTTCCTCACCGGAATTTTTACCCTCCTTGATACAGCTGGCTTGGTCTCCTCTTGGCTAAAGTTCTTGGCAAGATTAGGATCACTCTTACTTAAAACCCCATCTTGAAGTCTTTTAATATTGTGGAAAATAAGGGTAAATGCATGGTCCATCTCCAGTTCATAATTACTTAAACGCCCTTTAGAGGAACGACTACTCATGATCGGTGTTTTGCGATGGTCCTTCATTTTGATGAAAACGTGCTTGAGAACTGTAAAGCGTCATTGCTCGTCGCCTTTCAGGGAGAGCTGCATGTCGATTAAGTTCTATGCTTGTTTACGTGACATCTTAACGCAAAACCAATCATGCTTAAATTCACATGTAAATCTACCAATCAGATTTAAGGTCGAACTCGCACAAAGAAATATCACTTGTGAATGAACGTAATTTTTTTCCTGCTAAAATGTTACACCGTATACTTAGTACAGCTTTGAGTCCTCCTTAAGCAGAGAGTATCGAATTTGTGAGGGGAAAATTCAAGGATTAAGTAATTTAACGAATCCAGTCAACGTGATATGTTATAATTGCGCGACCCCAGGTAAGCACGTACAAGACAAGCTTACAGAACTTTATTGTTGAGTTTGAGGGGCGATTTAGATTACTCTTGATAGAACCTGCCGGAAGCACAGACAACAACAATTAGCTTACAGTGGCTTAATTTGCATGACTACGCAACGTAACAAAAAAGGAAAGATGAGTTAATTCGCGTCAAAAGAGAAATCAACTAACGAGGGAAACCAGAGAGCAAATTTAGCCCAAAAGACTTCAGAGACATTTCTAGGCTCATTTTAATTTATAAAGACTTTCTAAATAGATGTTTTTATCACCTAGAAGAATTATATCTGTTCGGATATCTTAGCTGAAAATTGAAATGTCCAGAAATTTGGGGGATGATGATATTGGCTTCATTTCGGAAATTGTAAAGCTGAACGTTACCTTCCAAGAACTTCCAATAGACCCATTTTCTCATCCAAAACTACTAGGTGACCTTTTTAAGTGCCCGAAATCGCAAAAATATCCCTTCCAATTACGACTCCTTCAGGTGTTTTAGTAAAGAAATCTGTAGCTGTTTGGCAACATAGGACCGAAATTCTTGGAACAGTTTGACTCTCCCGAACACACATTTCACCAAAGATTATCGATGGGTGCCCCTGAACTAATTTTCATCAGCCCGAATTAATAGTAAATGGCCTTTATATACTAAATACGGATTATCCGTCCGGACGAACTTGGGCAACATTTGTTGTTCGTCTGGTTATGCGTCTCTAGCATAAAGACGGTCACAAGACGCGTTGTCCGTCTAGAGGAACTATCTTTTGTTGTGTCTTGAACGACGCGGGAGATTACTCGTCTAGACGGATAATGCGAGTTGTGCCTGTCTTCATACTAGACGAATTTAGCAGAGGCAGAAAGAATGCTTTCCGGCCCAAGTTCGTCCCAGACGCATTATGCGTCTTTTGTAATTCTTCCTGTCTTTAGGACGGATAACACGAGAGACGCATAATTCGCCTGGACAGATTATGCGTCTTTGGTATAAAGACGGAAAATCTTTTCGTAAAATTGAGAATGCATGATAAATGCAGCCTCGTCAAGTGACTGTCAAGCAAATTTTCAGAGTAGATCGGGTCGCCACATCCCCTCGGTTTCAAACGTGGATGCTTGTACTCTGTATCACCTTCACCATTTAGGACGTCACATTCGCATACAAACACCGCCTTCAGGGATTTTTTTTGCCCCATTTTCAAGATGGTATATTTACATGTGAAAAGTCGGTATATTTTTATGAAATTTTTTGCCCAGAAGAAATAAATGGATTTATGATGAGTGTGGCATGCTTATTTAGTTACTTCCCATATTGCAGTTGGGCACTCCTGTCATCCGGGAACGTCTCTAGATTTCTTAATAGGGAGCTTACGAAACGAGGACGACGTCGGCTACGAGGACTTCATTTAAAAATACAAATTCGCGTTATTCATATCACTACGAAACTATTTCATGTCGCTTCGTGTTAAAAATGTGTAGTAACTGTCGAGGAATTAAACTGGTATGAGTGGGCTGGAAGAGTAGAGAGAGAACTGAAAATTCATGTCATGTGCTAACGTCGTCCACAGAACCTTGAATTTGGTCATTTCACGTCGTCATTTAGGAGATGACGCCAAAGAAATATACCAAAATGTAAAACGCACGTGCAGAGCGTGCAGAACCATTGTTTTTGTAGCGTCGTCGATGCAGTCGGCGTCGTCGTTTCGTAAGCTCCCTATTATGTGAGCAAGCCGCGTAGGCGTAGGGCTGCTTTCACAAACTGATTCAATAAAGTCAAGATCATTTCTCCCTCACCCCCTTCCTCCCCCCTTCCCCCACCCCTCCCCCCTATTACTAGTTTCTTTTGGATGGCTGGTGTGCCATCACCTTTGCTGGGATCATTTCTTCGATATCTGGGTATTTCCTAGGTTACCATGCTGAATTTAAAATAAACGGCCAATTTGTGTTCATAGTAAGTTCCTCATCTAGCCATTCGCCGAGGTTTTTGATTAATCTGAATGGTTGCACTTGACAAGAACCAAGTGTAATTGTATTTATTTTATCCTTGCGTATCTGCTGGCGTGAGTCAACCAAAAGAAAATCCGTTTTGGAATCGTTAATTAGTGGCTTATTTGATAACACCCAATCTCTCAATTCAGAGATACAGTTTCAGGCCAAACAGGGCCATCTCACTGCTAGAAGAACTATCAGGGGGGAACGAGACATAGAGCTGAGTATATCGTCCGCGTAGCAGTGGACTTCCTGTAAATGAGCATTGGTGATCTCGAAGAACTTGCTTGTGAACAAGCGGTAAATAGCAAGGGCCCTAGGCAGGACCCTTGAGTCACGCCCTGGCAGAGGTCGAACGTGTCAGCTAGTGCACCCTCCAAGAGCACACGCTGTGAGCGGTTGGACAAATAAGATCGGAGCTAGCCACTCCAGCGTGGTACCAGTGACACCAAAGTTGGAATGTATGCGTTCCAGGAGAATATTGTGACTCAGGCATGGTGTCTAAAGCAATACTCAAGTCAAGAAGAACCAGTAGAGTGACCTGCTGATTCTCCATATTCATTTAAAAAATGTTCATGACTTTGAGGAGAGCCGTCTCGGTGCTACGATGTATCATGTACGCTGACGGTGCTTCAGTTCACAATCAAAACCTTCGTTTTCAGCATGTTGATTAACTTGGTAAACAGCAACTCCCACTGACAACTTTGACGCGAAAGGCAGGTTACTGATGGGGCGAAAATTCTTATCGGCGGCCTTTTGATAACTAGTAGAAGCACAACCTAGCCCTGGGAGCGATATTGGTAGAAGCAGCGCTTCCTTCCAAACACTCGCAAAGAGACCCGCCTCAAACAAATGACAAATCGACCATAGAGGTGATAACAGGGAGCAGGCCTTCCACTACTTGGACAAGAACAGACGTCGATAAGGGATCCAGCCCACTGGACTTGAATCAACGTTTTAGCCTACTCTTGGGGCAGAGGCTTGAAAGAACAAAGTTGGTGACCATCAGATGGAGCAGTGGCACTCTCATCAGCGGACGATGTTAGTGGAGCAGGAGGCTCATCTAAGGATTCGTAAATCTTGTTGATCTTTTGAACGAAGAACTTCCCGAATTCATTGGCCAGAGCTGAGGGACATAGATCCGACGGAAAAGATACCTTGCATTGTTCACTGAGCAGAGCGAAACGAAAGGCAAGAACAGCATGTTCAGGTTTGGAGCATGGCTAATTCGAAGGTGCCTTCTTAATGAGGCATGCTCCAAACCAGTCTCCACAAATATACAGAGAGATGGATACCAAGAAACCGGATGCATTATTTTCAGGTGTACTGAGGTTTAGTTACTTCTACACTCAAAGTAGACCACCTATGCTTTAATTTTAGACATTCATTCATCAGATTCTTCACAATACAATGGTAATAGTACTGAACACTATATATACCGCACATCAGTATCACATAAAGTGTCATGGCGGTTTTAATATAATTCTTTGCCTACGTAGGGTAAGATCGGATTTCATTAAGGCAGCCGCTAGCAGTCCATATTGGAACTCACCCACCCAGCCCACCCACCATGAAAGTGAACAACACCAGGGAGTTCCAATATGTATCTTGTAGCTCTTATTTCAATTTTTATGGACCCAACAGGTTATTAACTGTTAATCAGATAACAGAAAATAAAGGCACGATTTTTCAACAAGACGGGTCCCTGTGTACTTCATCTGCAAGGAGTCATGTTCTCCAAGTGATGTTAGTGACCTTCCCACGTGAAAGTTATCAGCTTACACGTCACAACAAATTTAATCGCCTTAGAGGCACTTTAGTGCCAGTGCAAAGGTCCTTTCTTCAAATTTAATCGGAGCTTTTTTTCTGGTCTGATCTTTCCAATACATGCCTTTTTACACTCTGAAAAATGTTCGAATAGAATGGAGACCTGTTTCCCGTATATGTAGTTGTTGCTCTTAAAAATCCTTAAGTGATAAGATACGTTTTAATTACTGGAAGCAGTTCAATTAAGCTAGGCTTTGCGTTGTACATTGTACAGACTTTAAATTCTCTCACAGAAAATGATCGATAACACTGTGCTCCAACTTGCATATCATTAATGAGTTCAAACCATTAAAAAAGCTTAGTTGGAAGAAATAATACTAGCAGGACCTCTACAAAACTGAATATAATGTGTTCTAATCTTTTAAACGCTGTCCTCTTAGACTGTGTATATAACCGCACTGACGTCTTCGCGTTGTACAAAATATTTATCGCACAGGAAATGATGCAAAACTCAGCCCTTTTTTTTTCCTATGATGTGCTCAAGTATCTTCTCAATGAACTTGGCGTCAACAGGGGTGTGATGATAAGTCGACTTTCAGAAATTCTTCTTATTATAACTTATCACAGAATATTAGTAGCCTTTTCTCTCCACTCAATTCTGCTTGTGGTTTGAAGGTACCTTTCAGTAGCGTAATTATTCGGATAGCGTGCTGCTTGTTCGTTTATTTGATGTTTAAAAGGAAGAGTGGTGTCAAAAGGTCCAGATATCTTAAACCAGATTTGGCGCAGTGAAATTACACAGGACCTCATATGCATAGATCTATGCATCTTTGCACATGCGCTTATGGCGATTTCAGACGACATTTGAGCCTCGCGGATACAAAATACCAATGCGTTTCGTTTGACGCAAACGTTTTCTTTCAAAAAACCAATAAACCCTCTTTGTGGTTTTGGGTGAGAGAGATCGACATTCCAAAAGTTCAACTAGTTAACAAGACGGATCTGAATAAATAGCAAGATTTACAAGGCATTTAGTGGACCAAATTGCCCTGAAAAGGTTTAGAAGAGACCTCATTGTGACAAAAATGATAATGAACTATTACATATAAAAAAACGAAACTGATATATTTTGCTTGAAGCTTGCCAATAATGCAAATTTGTTGTGCGTTTGTCTGCAATTAGTATTATATAAAATTATTCGGGTTATTATAAGGATGCATGCGCCCCTATCGGTTATGGGTCATGTTATGGCTTGTTGTAATCACATGGAGCGAGGTTATTCCTCTTTGTGATCCGTTATATTCTTGAAAAAGAAAGAAACAGAGTGAAATTCTCAGTAAGAGATAATACTAAGGCATTTTTTTCTCTGCAGTTGAAGGGAGAATGTTGTAAAAAATTCCATCGACTTCGTTCGATTCGCCTTCGGCTAGTTTTGTTGTTAATCATATTGAGATGTTGTAATTTGGTTCATCGTCATTGCTAAAAAACCAAAGGTGTTTACAAGGAATGTAGTAATTGATAAAGGGGCGGAATGAATTGGTGCAGAGATGAAGACACTCCATACCCCTCTTGGTTATTGTGAGCTTGCATGTTAGCTCATTTAGCAAGCAATTCAATAAGTTGGTGGTTCCCATCGCTTTGGTCGGGCTCAATAAATTCAGACTTAGAGACGACATCGTTGAACGGAAACAAGTTAAATTAGAAGCAATCATGGACAACAATGAAAATTATTCAACTAAGAATTTGGTATTTATTTAACGGCTCTTTCTGTCTGCTTAAGAACTTCTTTAATCTTTACAAGGTAGCACGGTTGCCCTTTGGATTAATATTACAGAGAGTTGTTCAAGCTAAAATCGGTGCTCTTTCAATTTGAAGAACATCGCAAGATATTTCGACAGATCCAAAGCAATCGCGTTTAACTGTGGGCGTAGCGATAACACAAACAAGTGCACGTTAGTGGAATGTTTCATCTTTCTCTTTCCTGTCCTTAATCAGGAAACTGACATTTAAGTACTTTCTCACTTTTTTCCGTGACCGAAACTTTATATCTATTAATTAAAAAATATCGTGTCCAATTTGTAATGGTCCATAACTTTCAATCTATGTTTTAATTGCGTGCTCATGGAAAGGAAAGTTTCAGCCTTCCTTTGTTAAGATGATCAAAGGCACTGATAGATGTCTATCGTGGGAATAGGACCGTCTTTCTAAGGTTTGTCTTTTGGGGCCTTCTGCAGTCGCTGAGTCGTCCGAAAACCTTACCCTTCGTCTTTGCAATTGTGGACTTACGAGAGCATTGCAGAGAGAATGTGATTTTGGACGCAGCAGGTCGGGTGCTTCAGTCCGTTTCCCCGTGTTCTCTTGCGAGACTCTCAACGAAGGATCTGAACGGCTAAGATCTCTCCTTAAAGGCAGCCGTAAACTGTTGACGGAAGTTATCTCTGCTGCCGAGCTGCATAAGTCATCGCGCGCAAGCATTGATTCGCTCTTAGACAATTGTCCATCTTGCAATCTCTTGATATTGTGGAAAATCAAAGTAAAAGCGTGATCCATTTCCCTGTCGTAGCCACCTCGTCGTCTGGAGTGGTTTCTATCCATGCTTTGTGCTCTGTTGTGACGATCTTTCATGATCCAATGCAATCCAGCTATTGTGTTTTACAGTGAAGTCTCGACAGTCTCCACAATATAGCACACACGTTCAACCGTGTTTGTTTGTACAACTTGCCGAAGACTGATATCTTCAACCTTTTGTTGTTCGGTAAACAAAGACGTTTTGGAATAACGTCAATCAACCCTTCAATTTTCCGAACGGCTGCGGCTGTAAGCGATTCTTCGTCATTCTTGCGTGTGAAGCAAACTAGCAAACAGGTTCTTTTATCGAATGGCGTCGTTCAAAAGCAACAACGGTTTGTCGGTCTGGCGAACAGCAATTCCTTAAATGGCCAAAATCTTCAAAGGATTACTTTATAACAGTTGAGTCTTAAATTTAATGCCACAGGTTCGATAATAACATTTCATCTCGTGAGACCATTGGTCCATTTCAGAAAAAAAAGGTCATGTTTTGACATGAGCTCTTAGCAAAGACCTCATATTTAGGCTCCTTGACCGCTCTTGCGAAATTTACCCTCCCATGCAACATGAATTTTACAACATAGTTTGGACATAATTTTCCTCTCGAACAACATTTTTCCTTAAATAAAACTTTTTTTCTCTCCAACAAAATGGGCAAAACATTGTGCGTGACTTTTATGACATAATTTTGTTGCATACATGGTGACCGTTTCAGAATCGAATCGAACAAGTATTCTTAGAGGGCCTTCTTCACGGAAACATGTCACCGGATTTTTCTGAAGAAGTTCAAATAGCAGGAATACTAACACGAACAAAATGATTTTTTTTTATTTTGAAGTACGGTTTTCGCAGTCATTGTCAATTCACTAAGATTTGAGTCTTTCTGTCAGTCATCAAACTTTTGGTTTGTCACGTACAAAGGCACTTGTTTCAGTTTACACCTCCTAGAGAACTCAGTGAAAAACATATCATCTAACCTGTTTTGTTATTCGTTCTATCTATAATTAGCCAGGCATAACGCGGATGCTTGTGAGTGCCATTCGAATTGTTCATCGTTCGACATCGAAGTTGTTTGAAATGCGAAAATCCAAGCTGTCAAAATACAACAACCGATATCCCAGGGAAAAGTCCGACATCCGATTTGTAAAAATGACACTTCGAAGGCATAACCAAACAACTTGATAAGAAGTAAAGCCAAGTCACTTTCATTTAAGAAGTATGACCCAGTCGTGTCGGAAATAAGTTGGTATCCATCGAAGCTCTGCAAACATATGAATATTACAGGAGGAAAACTAAGTCTAAAATATCAACAATAGCTGGCTGAAGTATGCACAATTGTTGTTTCGAAAACAGAAACTAATCAAAATTTTAAAAATAAGGAAACAATTAAACTGCGACGGATCATTTAATAAAATGTTGTGTAAGGAGATTCTTAAACCGGCACGCCTCTCTTTTCTCACAAGTTGCAGAGGGCTATAGCATGGCATAAGTCTCTTAATTCGTAGGCTTAGCTAGTTCTCGACGTATCGGATTTGACTGCAACACGGCGTAACTGATGTTGCTAAATTTATGTACTTCATTTTTGCAGAGCTCATACTTGCAAATGTTAACAGCAATGGGGCATTTTTCACTTCAAATATGCAAAGTGAAATCACGGTGTCTCTAAAAATACTATTACGTCAACAACCATGTGTCAGCATCGCCCACGCTGTCGCGGCAAAGTTTTGCTGCCTAATTTTCCACGGTGCAAAGATTTTTCACCATCGTCATCTCATTTGCTCGGGTTGGATTGAAGCACTTTTGATGCTAATCCAAGATCTAAATAAGGTGTCCGGTGGCCTATTGTCTGTCCGATTTCCGTTGGAAAGTCCATAGGCTCCTTTTGGACTCTGTTTCTTTGAAAAAAGAGACATTTGTCAAGTAACTAAACAAAGAA
Organism: Montipora capricornis; assembly: GCF_036669925.1. Taxonomy (NCBI): domain Eukaryota; kingdom Metazoa; phylum Cnidaria; class Anthozoa; order Scleractinia; family Acroporidae; genus Montipora; species Montipora capricornis. The sequence goes on from NC_090885.1 coordinate 66,557,876, forward strand.
AAACGTACAGAAGAACTTACTCCTGACAAACTTTCAAAGTTGGGCAGAATTTAAAGCTCTTGATTTACTAACTTCGTGACTTTGCACGGACATTCATACTGTTTTTTCGCCCTTAGGTTGCTTAATGGACGTTGAAAGCTTGCGCAAGCGTTCCCAAGAGGAAAGAGGAAACGGCTCTGACACAGCAGTATTCCTGCTTTTGTGGAGGAGGGGGGGGGGGAGGCAGACGAGATGGCTTATGGCTTATGGCTTAAGCCATGACGATCATGACGATGGGCTTGAATTCATAGGTTAGTAGTGTTACTCACAAAGTAGCACATTTCTAACAGCTCGATCGAGGAGAAGATACCTAACAGATCCTAGAAGGATGAATCATCCGCATGAAAATTGTGCAATCATTTTTGCCATCTTTTTCAAATTTCAATCCATTTCTGTAGGCGAGAAAAAATGCCTTCAGTAAAGTAATATGATTGTTGGTGACAGTACTGTGATAATTTTTTGCTTTTTCCATAATTGACCATGTTTTTCAAAATGACGTCCTTATCATGAATTTAGACTTGGAAAAGTTGGACATAGACAGGAGTTCCTGGCGGCAGAAGGCTAAGGACAGAGCTGTGTGGAAGAATCTGATCAGACCTAAATGAAACAACCATTGTCACCCACGACAGGCTGCTATGATGATGATGATGCTATGATAATATTCATGATAAACGGAAAACAGTGACCCCTGATGCTTGTTTGACTTGGTTATCTTGACCAGAATTTATCGCCCTACCGCTATAAAATGGTCTTCACTGTCTTAGAATAAACACCACGCAGCGAGGTGTCTCGAACTCAAGAATTCAAGCCAAGTGAAATTTATAAAGAAACCATTGTTCAACAGCTCAAACAACAGTTCATTGTTCATTTGCTGAAAATTGAACCTTTTTTTTTATTTCCGGACAATTCTTTTGTTTCACATTCTCAAATTCAATATGCGTAAATTGCATCTGAATGAGGTTGTTGTTAATTGCGTTAAAAGACGACACCATTTAATAGCGCGAACAATTAACACGTAGTTATCAATATCATCAAGCTACATCCTGCTAGGTTCTTAGCTAAAATACCTCTTGAGCTTAAATTTGCTCTTTTTCAGACATATATCTAATTAATCAGTCAATTGATCTAAAAGTTAGATTCTAAACCCAATTCATGCCGTCGGGCGAATATTCACGAAATTACACGAGGACAGTAACACGTAAGCCACTGAGCATGGTTCGAAGCATTCGGTGGCAGTCAATGGGAAAGCTTCTGTTCAGATTTGACGACTACGATCAGACTGATAGTTTCGCTCTTTTGTCTGAGTTCGAACCCTTGAAAATATTGGACTTGCACTCTTACAGTGCGATGCGCCTTACCGTGGCCAATCAGGATGTGTGATTTGATTGACGGTCACACCTCGGTGCAAAGTTCGCACAGTTGTAAGTTGAACACCGTTGCATGGGTGGCCACGGTTAGGCGCCTTGCACTGTAATAGTGGGGGTTCAAGAAGGCGGAATATTGTCACATTTGTTGTCAACTGAGTTGTGTTTTGAAGGCCATCTAGGACAGTGCTTGACTCGACAAACAAACTTGACAAATTTCAGACGTCAGTTCTAACTCTTGTTTTCACCGAAGCGAATACTATTCCAAAGTGTTTTCAAATTTATCCGCCGCAATTGACATACATACCTAGTCGCAGAAAAACACAGGTAACACAGATCTACATTTATTCCATCGAAAAAACAGCCCAATCATTAAAATTGGAATGCTGTCCTACCGAAAAAGCACGCAATAGAAATGACGAATATTTTTGTGGAGGAAACCCACGAAGGTTTGAAGCAACCATCATTGTTATTTCCAGAATTCAAACAATGACTACGTGTCTACGCGGCTTTCTTAAAAAGAGCCCTTGTACATTTTTTTTTTTTTTGTGGAGGAAATCGACGAAGGTTTCAAGTAACCTCAATAACCCACTTTCGATATGTTAAAATTCAGTCCTAAACAAAAAGTACCATCTCGAGGCTCTGCGGAATATATATAAGGATTTGTACGAGGACTGAATTTTAATATATCGAAAGTGGGATATTAATAACTCAAAAAAGGGGCTACACGGCTGCTTGGCTTCGTGGCTATTAAAGTGGCTTCCTTCAAAATAGCGCATGAAAGAAATTCTGACTGCATTCAGATTTGCATCCATGATTTGCCCAAGAACTTAGCACCTTCCTGGTTCTTTCTTTTTCTTCTTTGGGCATTCTTATTGCATTATATTCCGATATCCATCCCTGAATACAATACCGTGAATAAGAAACTGCCAGAACTTACACTTCTTAATGACTAAGATTATTTCATGCAAAGAAAATCATGCCTACATACCTGTAATGTGCATACCCATACTTAACGCCTCAGGGCATGCATATTAGGAAGTCGTGCGCGGTGTTTTGGCAAACAGCTCGATCTAATCCATTACTAGAGGTATCTTCCTAATTTTGAGGCAACTATGTTGCTTTATTTTGCTTTGAGTTTCACTGTGTTTTGCAGTTGTTTGCCGGGAGTGGTTATTTCGGAAACTCGTGAATATTACATCGCAGCCGTGGTTAGAGAATGGATATACGCACCCACAGGGCTGAATGAAGTCAAAGGAGTACCTCTCAGTACTGAAAGGTAATGTCACTTTTAGTGTCCTTGATATGGGGCAAGCCATTTCGTTTTTCTTTTTTGCGGTGACCAAACAGCCAGAGTTACTTTTGACTGACAACTGTCCACCACTCGCATGATAATACAGTAACTACTGCATTAACCGAGGTCACTGATCACAGTGCTCAATTTAAAAGGATATGTCATCTTGGTTAACCGTTTCCATGTATGCGTTCATAAAATCAGCAAAGTTTCTCAAAGAAATTTAAGAGTTTAAGAAACGAAGACGGCTACGGGAGCGACAACTCCAAAAAGAAAAAACACGAAAGAAGAATAATTATAATCGTCCTGTACATGTTTCACGCATTTGTGTACGTTTCTTTGGCATCCTTTGCAAAGCAACGACGTTAAATCACCAAATTTAGGGTTTGCACAACTACGTGAGTATACAAAAGTACATCATTCTCTATCTTCAAAACCGCTCAGCGTTTTGACAAGTATCTTAGCTTGTGTCCTTTGTGTTTTAATGTAAAATTTGAGCAGCATTTTTCCACTGTGATGTGGCATCTTTTGGCTTGAGGTCGGCATTTTCCTGCCATTTAGGTCGAAACGATTAACAATGTTGCAAATTGGAAATGATCCCAACTCCTGTTCGACAGAAACTACAAATCACGTCCTATTTAAAATGTCTAACACAGCTGTATAATTAATGTCACAGTGCGTAATTAATGTAACAATGCATAATTTATGTCGCATTATGTCATAAGGTTATCTTAAGCCTAAGAACGTTATCTATTACTTTTCTGTTAGGGTTCTGGGGCCCGTTTCTCGAAAGTCCCGAAACTTAACGGGCCATTTTCGGGTGTCGCAATTCCTTTTGTATCTCAAGAACGGAGAGCATTTAAGTCGTCAAACTTCACAGTCATGTTTCTTTTAGTTACCTTGAAAACATGTTAGAAGACCGGCTTTCCAACGTCGGCTTTCGGACGCGAAAAGTTGTCGGGACTCCCAGGTCATGGTTAAAGGGAGACTTTGTGGCGCCTATATCAAGTAATGTGAATTTCATTGCATTGCGGTAAAACAACCCTCACTCTGCTCACTTCAAATTTGATTGAGTACAAGAATTAAATCGCTCTAGTTTGGATTCAAGTTTTCCTTCGGATTGTTTAAGAAAGGTAGATGTCTTGCGGTAGCGTTTAGCTTATAAAGATATCTGTTAATATAGATACGTGCGTGTAGTATGGCGGAGTAAACTTGTCTGACCGGAGTTGAATAAATGGAGGTCAATTTATGATTCTTTTGTTCAAGTGCAAATTAGCCTACCAAGCCTCGACACCATACAATGAATTGAAAAGAATTCAAGTTCTAAAATGAGGCTTGGTAGGCTAATTTGCACTTGGACAAAAGAATCATAAATGTGACTGCCATTTATGAATAAGGTCTATTGAAGCTCCCAGGTGGCCCCAAAGGTCACTACAAACTTTTTGCGACATTAAGCAAAGGGGAGTTTCCAAAGTGCTGAAAATACAGACACAGACTTAACTACCGTCTTTCTCGATCCAAGTAAATAAGTGATATTGGCGTATACCGCTTCACTTTTAAAAGCCATCAAGACTCTTGATGGCTTTCGCTTACTTGAAGTGAAGAAAGTTCTTCCAAGGGCGCCGGAGTTTATAATTTACAATATGTAATCAATATCTTTTCAGCCATGCAAAGCTTTTCACCCCTCGAGGTACGGGTAGAGTTTCTACATTATACAAGAAGGTGCTGTACCGGGGATACACGGATGGGACCTTTACACAGGAGATACCCCATCCACGCCACTTGGGTGTATTGGGTCCAATAATAAGAGGAGAGGTCGGGGACACGATCAAGGTGCACTTCAAAAACTTGGCAACAAGGCCCTTTACAGTTCACCCCCATGGAATCTTCTATAACAAAGCTGATGAAGGAGCCATTTATGCCGATCACGTTAACACTAATGCAGAACAAAGGCAAGATAATTCAGTGAAGCCCAATCAAGTTCGCCTGTACACGTGGTTTGTCGATGACGATCACGCCCCGACAGACGAGGACTGCGTTACCCGAATGTATCATTCTCATGTGATCTCATCGAAAGACGTTAACACGGGCTTGATAGGTAATAAAATATTCCTGCTTTTTTTTTCCGACAAGAATCTTTGCTTCTTAAACTAGGCACTCAGTCTAGTAAGCCTGGAACATCAATCACACAGTAGGAAAACTTTTGTTTGGAGGCCTAGGATTTGAGTTGCACGGTCGTCTAACAACTCAGAGTATTGAGAAAATTAACTTTGATGCTTTAGTACCGGGGGGGTTGCAGATCGAGGTTGGAATAACCTAAGGCTAACGGCCCTCCTTACCTCCAGCCTCCCGTTTATATTGATAGATTCATGCATGAAATACCATCACATCATTTTTTTTGCCATTGCTAGGCTGGCTTTCCGAAAAAAATATTTTTACGAAGGTATGGTCAAAGTAACTATCAGGAACCCATGACCCGGAGCCTACAACTCTACTGTGTTCGTGTAACGGCGTTTTCACAGACCGATTTATTTTTAGATTGAATTTCCCGCGAATGAGACTCCCACCGGAGCTCGATGACCAATTACAAGAAATTAAGCTGACGTCATAAGGTCACCTAACCGGAAATGCCTTTGTTTTTTCCGGAAAAGATAGTGTAAAAATAGATTGGTCTGTAAAAATGCCGTTACATAGGCCCAGTATGGGACCTGTAGGCTCTGGGTCATGGGTTCCTGTAAGCATTTTGGTTAGCGCGTACAATTACAACGATTCTTATGCCGTTACACAGCCCCTTTGTTGTTTCGCTTTTTACCAAAATAATAATAATAATAAATTATCTATCATTTTTTGCCTTTAATTTTAGGCCCATTGCTAATTTGCAAACGAGGAGTTATGATGGAAAACGGTGCCAAACGGAAAAAGGTCGATAAAGAATTTGTCATTCTCTGCACCGAGTTTCATCAAAACGAAAGCAGGCTCCTGGAAGAGAATATAAAAAGCTACACTCGCAATCCCGAGACAATAAAAAATGACCCAAATTTTATTGCGAGTAACAAGATGGCGTCAATCAATGGCTACATATATGGAAATCTTCCCTCGTTAGACATGAACCAGGGTGATAAAATCAGCTGGCATATGATTGGCGTGGGTGAATGGAGTGACATTCACAATCGTAAGTTCTTTTCATGGTTACCGATCCACCCCGAACCAGCCCTTACCCTACAAGCAACCTAATTTACTTTATTTTGTTTTTTCACATTTAATGGGCCCTTTGCAGGATAGTGATCACATGGTACAAAACCGCCATACTGGGACGCAAATTGCCCACTGGGACATCTAAAACAAAGAAAATTTAGATTAAATAGCTTTGTTTTAGATGTTCCAGTGCGCAATTTGCGTCCCAGTATGGCCAATTTGTACCATGTGATCACTATCCTCAGTGCAAAGGGCCCATTTAAACGGAGATACTGTTCGTTGATTGGCCAAGACGCACACTGTAACAATTCATGGCGCGTGAGAAGGCTGTTCTTCAAAAAGCTGTATCACGGCAGTGCAGTTCATTCTGTGTAGTTTTACCAATTATTCACCCCTACTTGTTATGTAGCTGGATGGATGTTGCTCGCTGGGATGATTGTAATAGCCCACTTTCGATATATTAAAATTCAGTCGTAAACAAAAGGCATCGTATCGAGACTCTGGAGAATAATCTCATACAAATCATTACATTTATTCCCAGAGCCTCGAGATGATGCCTTTGTTTAGGACTGAATTTTAATATTTCAAAATTGGTCTATTGGTGCGTCTTGATCCGTGGAAGCTCAGAAGCTCGGTCGTCGTTTGACCGTTCTGTTGGTTCGTTTCGTCAATAGAGCGAGTTTTTAATCGAGTTTCGTAAGACCAAAATCAAAGTAATTACTTTGACCAATCAAAAAGGACGGAGACAATCCAGTAAAACAATCAAAACTCAAAGTAATTACGCGTAACCGACACAAAGCGCGGGAAAATGTGCACGCGCGAGCCACGATGGGTTTTGGCTTCAGTTCTGATTGGTTGAAAAGGGGGTGCGATAACTTTGAACCAATCACTGAGTGAAGTAATGCAAAACCAAAGCAACTCGCTAATTAGTTTCGACATTCAATTGATAACCGCTCTAATGGTTTACTGGCAACTTGTTCTAAGTTAGTAAATCAGCTTTCTAATGTAAGTTGTCGCAGGAGCCTATCCATAACGAGGAGCCTGCAACTCCACGAAGATGCACTGTAAAAGGCGTGGCACATTAGGCACATGCGGCTAGTTTTTTAATCAACTGAGGACAAATTCAGAGCTCGGTAATCCTAGCCAGAATTTGTGTAATCAAAAAGCTCCTTGTGGCAAAGTGTCCATAATATATTGGTCTTTTTTTAAAATTAATCCCCAGTCACTTTTTTCTCCACCACGAACCAGTGGCTCACATGGTTAAGCACCGGGATGCCATGCAAGAGGTCGTGAGCTCGAACTTCGGCCGCAGCAACAAATCACTCAGGAGATAGTGCTGCCTTTGTGATTACACCCGCAAAATAGTTGGACTTTCTAGTTTTCTCGAATAAGGATGATAAACCGTAGGCTCCGCCTCACATCACTTGTCTGGGACGTTAAAGAACCTACACACCGTTCGAGAAGCGTGGGGGACGTAGTCTTTGGCTTATTCTGTTCTAGGCGCACCGGTGTAAATTACTCATCATTCAGCTAAGATTGTAAACTACACGGCTGCCATTTGGGCCATAAAATCAGTCTGGAAAAAAAGTCGCCCACGAATTGTTGTTCATTGACTTCCTCAACTGCATTTGTAAATAGCCAACTAGACTGCCTCCTGCCAGTTGGAATTCTTAAAAGTTGTTGTTGAATGTTCAGTTCTGTCGTGATTGTGTTCATTGGCCCTGAAAAGCCCCTATGGCATGAAGAGTTGTCAATTAAATATGTATGTATGTATTGTCATCTATAACAGTTTAATAGATGTTTGGTTTTTTTTTTTCTTAGCTTCCTTTCATGGCCACACAGTACAGATCAGTTCCCACCGACGTGACACAGCTTTATTACTTCCTGCAACTTTCCTGACCGCTTACATGACAGCTTGGAATCCGGGAACTTGGCTTCTTAATTGTATGAAAAGTGACTTCTTTGATAAAGGAATGTCTGCCCTCTTTCGGGTTAGTCCCTGTAAAAACAAGGTTACTATGCCAACCGTTAGTGGTAGCAGAACCAAGATTTACTATCTGGCTGCGGATGAAGTTACGTGGGATTACGGACCCTCTGGTGTGAACAACATGGACGGAAAACCCTTAACTTCACCAGGAAGGTAAAAGCTATCTTTCAGGTAATAGACCTTTCTACAGTTTCTGATGCCATGTTGGTTGGCGGAAAAAGCACGGCTTAAATCACAGTGAATGTATGGGAATTTTGCCGACTTTGAACCATTATAAATCCTTTCAAAGTAAGGTCTGACAGTTGTGGATAGCGAGAATACCTCTCTAAAAGCAATTGCATTGAGATTATTTTCGGGAATTACGGCGATCGGAATCAAGCTCTAACGACCGTAAACGAAATTTCTAAATTTCATATAAACCCTTGCAATCAAAACTATACAAATTCCCGCCAATTTTGAAGCAACATGAGGAGATTTCTAATATCCAATTTTCAGACTTTGCGCCTTGTGCAATGATCTAATTTTCCCTTGAGTGAATGATATTACTAAAATGACTGAAGCATTTTAAAATTTTTGAAATCCGCTGTTTTGTAGCGGACTTAGAGAGGTTTGAATTCGGCAAAAATCCCTTACATTCACTGTAATCTAAGTCGCGTTTGCCCCCCAACAAATATGGCGTCAGAAACCGTGGAAAGGTCTATTTATAGGCATTGCAAGAAACCTCACAGCGCAGCTGAATCCTTAGGTTCATTGGGAATAAGCATTTGCGTGGTGAAAATTCTTAATCCAGTCCTTTTTTTGAATATCATCCAAAATCTACATACACTCAGAAAAGCTGCTTGATTTACTTTTCTTTCCAGTGAATCTGCCACGTACTTCAGTCAAGCTGATAATAGAATAGGAGGGCGATACAAAAAGGCGCTGTATGTTGAGTACACTGATGAGACCTTCACCACAAGAGTCAACCGGTCTTCCAGTAAGCTTCATTTGGGATTTCTTGGTCCCGTGATTCGAGCTGAAGTCGGCGACGAAATCAAAGTCTTCTTTAAAAACCAGGTAAATCCGTAGTCTCGGAGAATGAACTCAGGCGGATAGAGTAAGTTGCTGGCTTTCAATCAGTGGCCTTTTTTTTTTTTTTTTTTTTTTACTGAGACAAAAGTAAACAATTGCATAAGAGAGTTGTGCGGCAAAAACTGAATGCCGAATGTGCCATTGGGAACGGATAGGCTTAAGTGAAAGTGAAGGACTCAATGATTGCTGCTTTGTCTGTGTTCAGACCGCAATGTTGTCACAATGTGGAAGCGGTCGGGAATTCCTTTACGAAAAGGTAATTGAGTATGAGTTGGCGTCTCCTGTAATTCGTCCATCTACAAATAAACATTCTTGTGTTAGTTTTATCGCATTCTCAATAAACAGCGAGCACCGCGAAGAAACTGAGTTCAATTAGTTTTAAAAGGAGTGTGAAGGTTGTGTGGTTTTCTGCGGTAGACGAATGTTGATTCTTTCTTAGCAGTCACTTAAATGCACCACTCAGTAGTAGTAGGCGAAAGAAATTGCTATTGTAGTTATGATTGCCTTCCTCTGAATTTGTACGTAGAAAATGACGAAAATTTAAGACATTTTTAAGTATAGAGAGAACTTCACGATTGTGTTAATTTTGTGTCGCTACCCCAAAGTTATGATAGGCTTATAATTCTTGAGTCACATTTTCATCCAATCCGAACTAATCGCAAAACCAATTGGCCAAGTTAATAGAGCGGTTTTCAGTTGAGTGTTGAAAGTAATTAGATAATTACTTTGGTTTATGATTACTTCACTCAGTAATTGGTTCAAAGTTCTCACACCTTTTTTTCAACCAATCAGAAGTGAAACCAAAACCAATCGTGGCTCGCGCGTGCACATTTTCACGCGCTTTGTCTCGGCTACGTGTAATTACTTCGAGTTTTGATTAGTTTGCCGGATTGTCTCAGTCCTTTTTGATTGGCCAAAGTAATTGCTTTGGTTTTGGTTTTACGACACTCAATTGAAACTCGCTCTATTCGAACGGTTGGACTGATATGAGCGTGGAAATAAGGTTCAAACCGCGGCAAAATCATTCGCAATTTAACCCACTTCTGACATAAGCTTATTAAATGTTTTGGTGTGTAGTATCGCTGAGAAGTTCTACGAGTTGTGCTGTAAACAACGAGAAGAAATACTCAGTGATACCACACACCAAAACATCTAATGAGCTATTTATCATCCAACTATTTCTGACTAATTTGAAGTGTGACAGATCTGTGAGTAACAGGCGGGCGGCAAACCTCAGCACCTAAACTAGTCAAACCGGTTCTCTACTGTACAATAACCAAGTGTACAATAACTTGCTGTACAATATCGTGGAATATTTGAACTCGTTTCGAGCGTTTTTTGTACAATAACTAATACAGTTTGATACTAAATAGAATTTCCTATAATTCTAAGTGAAAGTGATCATCGCATGAATGAATGAAGCAACTTTAGAAAGAAGCCTGAAGAAAATCCAGGCTTGAACGGAGCTCGGCCCCAGGACCGCGCGCTTACGCTGCACTTTGTCCTTCATCTGCGACATCACTGAAGTATAACAGATGAACGAACGTTCTTGTTCCAGTCTAACCGAGGCAGTTCGAATCTAGCTTTGTCGCATTTCAGTTCGCGGGCTTTGAGCCGGCTTTTGTTTTGAATATCTCATCTAATGGCCATTTTCGAGTTCATGTCTTTCTCCTCTTCAAAGTGAATCTAAGTGGGAAGTTTTAGTGATGATAATTAGTTATGCTTTAAATATGAATGAAAACTAATTTTCATGAGAAGAACTTTGCACTTAGACTCGCTTTAGGTAGGCATGAACTCGGAAATGGCTTATTGGCGGCGTATAATTTTCAGCAGTAAAATTGTAGCTAATTATCGTCTTATGTCGCCAAAATAAGGACGCGGAAGGTCTGGAAACTGTGTTTCCTCTTCTACTAAAAGGGTGCAAATAAATTTTAATTTCGACTTCTGATCAGCCAAGGATTTCCCTGCAGAATAGCACGTACTGAATTCGTTTGCAAACGTATTTTTCACTCGCTCTGAACGAACAAATTATTTCGTTTACTTCTGCAGTTGAGCTTTTCTTGTTGAAATAATTTAGGAAAAGATTCGAATATAAAATACTTCTTACGTAGTAACGTTGTTTAGGGTTTTGTTGTCCTCACTTGAAAACTACTTGAGCCACCGTGACGGAAGTCTTTCACCACCACTGACTTCATATTATCATATCTTTCACAGGGAAGCCACAATTACAGTATCCATCCTCTCGGTGTATTCTACGACAAAGCAAACGAAGGAGCCGGATATCAGGATGGGACGTCCGGAAATGACACCTCGGATGACGCAATAATGCCCAATCAAACCTACCTTTACAGATGGACCGTACCGGAAGCTGTTGCTCCTACGGACAACGATCCCCCGTGTATCACATGGATGTATCACTCCAATGTCGACAGGACCAGAGACATACAAAGTGGTGAGAATTCAGTAACTGTGCATAAAGTGCGATGTCCACTGAATCGCGTGAAAAATAAGGGCGGCGAGTAAAGAAGTGGGGTCGAGTGGTGGCGTTGGTCTTGGAACGACAATTCTAGACAAATTACATTGGAGCACTTCTATACGCGACTCTCTTCTCCTGACCACCTTTTGTTCTTTATGTCATGCCACTTATGTCCCTAGGTTGACCCCAATTCAACTGATGACACTCATGCAACAACATTCAACTTTGAATCAGGGGCGAGGAAGGAATAAATAGCCCATTTTTACCTGAGAAGTAGATTCTTTTAGATAATTTCACGAAAATCGCGTTATCACATAACAATCGGAAATTCCAACGTGTGTACCCCATTTTCCATAGGTCTTATTGGCCCTCTGATTATCTGCAAAAATGGCACTTTGAATGCAGCTAGGCCATGGGAGAGAAAAGACGTCCAACACGAATTTTTTCTGCGTTTCGGTTTGAACGACGAGTCCCTTTCATGGTATTTTGACGAAAATAAAAACCTCGCAGGGAATGCGTCCACAATAAACGAAGGTGAGTGTCTTATACAAAGAAACACATTTAACAGCTCGATAGTTCCATTGCGTCGGTGTACTCTGAGAAAAACCTTTTGACGCCGGACTAAAGAAGAAAATTATGTGTCAACTAAATTCACATATGGCTCCAAGAAAGGCAATGGAGACCGAATCCCTTGGTTGGAGTCAAAGGCTTTTCCCTTTCGTAAGTCGTCGATAGCATTCTCAGAAACTGTCACGCGTTAGCCTTCAAAGTAGTCGGGCTGGTTAACATTGGAATGAGTTTAAGACTGTTTTATCCTCTGTAAAGAGCTCTTCATTATATAGGTTTATTTCATTGAGAGGTAACAACACTTTCATTAGGATTTGGCCGAGCGATAGCTCCGATTGGAGCTTTGTTAGTTGTCTCTTTTCTTTATCAGCAAAGAGCTAACCTATCGAAATAACGTTTTAGGAAAGGATAAATGGTAAGGCAAGTGCATGCTCTCGACACTTCGCCATTTCATGTCATTCGAATTTGTTTCTCAAAAGTATTAGGACTTGACCAGCCTAAATATTACGCATATTTTTATTCGAAGCGAAAGCCTATGAAACTTGGCAGGCAGTTAGCTATCGTTATTGTTATAACTGTTCCGAAATGTGCGTATCACATTCTTGTCACGTGACCCGAAATCGACTTACAACAGTCAGATGATATTTGTTACTCACAAATGGGGAACATTCAGCTACATTTTACAAATCATGTTTCTTGATTATTCGATGACCCCTTCTAAAGCCTCTGTCATGCCGTCTTTTAATTATGTATGCATGTTAAGAGCAATTAACAATTGAGGAAAATAGGTTACGTGACATGATAAACATCCAAATATCTTAAAAGGCAAATACGGAGTGCCACATTAAAAGTAAAAGGCGGCATTCGGTTAATGCTAAAAGTTTTCAAAATTTTGAAGTATAAATGTTTCCCATTTTGAGTAAAGGATATAAAGGTTATAATTTGTTTTAGGGTCACGTGACCAAAATGTGATGCAAAATATTTTGGCAAATTAATAGCAACACTGATAACAAACTTTCTGCTAAGTTTCATGGACATTGGAAAAATACTTTCCTTCAAATAAAAATATGCGTAATAACTGTAGGTTGGTCAAGCCTTAACTCCCACTTGAGATTCTTGATATTCTAAGTGTGTGTCTATAGTCATTTTGTTTAACATGGCATTTCTAGGGGACCCTGGCTTCAGAGCCAGTAACAACATGAGAAACATCAATGGCTATATGTTCGGCAATCTACCGGGATTGCGCATGTGCAAAGGTGACAATGTCTCCTGGCATTTAATCGGCGGTCCAGGCTTGGTACATACAGCTGCCTTTTATGGAAACACGTTTCTACGGAATGGTAATAACTTCGATACAATGGGGTTAGCCGAAGGTGAGTTCCACAAATCCCTGCATAATGGACAATAGTAGCCTGCGAACGCAGACGTATTTCCGGCGGTCGTTTCTCTTCAAACGACCGCTGGAAATACGTCTGCGTTCGCAGGCTAGGACAATAGACATACTTCGCACTTAGACTCGCATTGAAGAGGAGGCAGACATGAACTCGGAAATGGCCTATTAGCGACAAGTTGTCAAGGCTGTGCGATTTGCTTGGGATCATACTTGCAGTTTTTACCACGTGCTTGACATAAAAATAAAACGCAAGAATTATTTTTCACGCTATTGAACGCTACTACGTTACATCTCAACAAGCAAATAAAAAACAGAATAACAGATATTGACCACTTAAGGACGTTCGCGCCAAAATCTTCCTACGGTGAGATTTTCTTCATTTCTCGCCTAGAGTTAGGTCATAAAGTACTTACTCCAAAAATAAAATAAAAATTGGGGGTCACCGACTTTGTTTCGGAGAAAATGGCAGTGGAAAAATGCCTTAATTTCGATAAATCTGTCATAATAACGAAAGGTAGCCTCATCTGCTCATCCATCGAAAATCCTAAAAATAAACTGTTAGAGTGAAGGTTTCCGTGCATAAGTTTTTAGGGGTGGGGTTTTAAGATAATTTCATGCCGCTAGGGATGTCGTAAACAGTAGAGTTCATCCTGGACGAGCGTTTTCGTAACCTCTATCCGTTGCAACCACTACCGGAATTCGATGGCACGAGGAAAGAAAATTAAAAAAAAGACAACTTCTTACGGTGAAATTTTTTTCATTTTATCATATTTTGTAGATAGTAAGTAGAGTAAGTGATTCATGATTAAAAAAATAGGGGTCACCGATGATCCAAGGGAGTAAAATCGATGTGATTTTACGAAGCTCTTGGAAAACTTCGTTTGTCACGTTTTTGCGTGACCTGTCGGGGAAGGACTGGAACCCAGGAGAGGATCGATCGTTGAAGGGATGAAAGGTTTTTACCCCAAAACAAAGCTTTCTCGAGCACAGCAACGAAGTTTTAAGCAGTCGTCATCTTCATTTGGTTAGTGTTTTGTATAATATTTCTCCATTGCCGTCATGCTCGTCTTCTGGAGTGTGGTTTTTGTGAAATTTAATCGCTGGTTTGTTCCACGCAGGTCCGCACTATTCAAGCCGACGAGGACGAAAATACTGCTCTATTTTCACGAAAGTAAAGGAAAAGAACTTCAAAAACATACATTCGTTTTGAACTTAAGTTCGTAGGGTAATAAAAACATTAAAAAAAGAAACAGCCCCATTAAATTTACGCAACGGTTCGTCCTCGAGTTTTCCAAACTTTCAGCCACTACTCGATCAGCAGCTACCTTTTCCAGAGCTTTTCCATCCTCCCGCTCACTTCTCTTCAACGTTTCATGATGATTCGGAAATAAATGTGCCATTCTTTTGCCGGCCTGGAATTTTTTCCCCGGCGTTTTTGTCGCCATGTTATTTTAACTAATGCTTGAACAATATTTATGAAAGTCAAGTAGACTAGTGCACGACTGATAAAAACAACGCGAACATCAGTCGTGCAGTAGTCTACTTGACTTTCCTAAATATTTTTAATCAATTTTGACTAATCACGATCTTCTCTTATCCAACATTGTGCAAGACTTATCGTCCACGGTTTCTGCAAAGGTTTTCAAACCTCAACTTCACTAACGCTCTAAGTAATGCGTGACATATTACAGTCGCGTTACCTGCGCAGTTACGTTGCGCACAAACAATTAGCGCGAACGTCCTTAAGTAAAGCCCCAAGCTCGTCTAACTTCGCACAAGAGCTCAAACGACTAGTAGATTGGAGTCAAATCAAATCACTTGGGATTAAAGCAAATCTAATAAAATGCTGGTTATTGGTGAGACGAGGAAACCAGAGTACCACGTTGAAAACCCTTTGAAGCAGTTCAGAGGACCAACAAACTCCACCGCACATATCATGTTAGGAGGCAGTGTGGCCCAGTGGTTAGGGCGCTTGCTGTGAGGTCCGGAGATCCCGGGTTCAAGACACGTTTCTGACCACTGGTTGAATTTTTTCCTGCTAGTCCCTGGTTCAACTTCTCAGCTCCACTTGTAAATAGCCAACTAGCTTGCCTCCGGCCAGTTGGGTTTCTTAATAGCTGTTTTTGAATGTTCTGTTCTGTAGTGATTGTGTTTCATTGGCCCTGAAAAGCTCCTATGCGCATGTGGTCAATTCAGTACGTATTGTCTTGTATTGTATTGCCAATCTCGACCCCAGAGCTCTTCTCTAGACCGAGGGAGAGAAGAGCTCTGGGGAACCCTGAAACATAGTGTCTTCTCATTGGTTTTCGTGAAGAACAATCAAAAGCGTCTCTAATTGGTGCATTCATGTTAGCACGAGGAGTGACCAGGCACAGTAAGGCTCAAATAATTTTTGGCTGTAAGAACCCTACGGCGCATGTTCTGCTACGCAGAGTTTCCCAGAGCCTTGGGTCGACCCGAGGCTCTGGTGACGAGAATGATTTTATTGCATATTGAGTCCGGGAGTCGAACCCGGACCACATTGGTGGGATGCGAGGGACATAACTACTCCGCCAACCCCACTTTCCCAGATTACTTGGGCAGGTTGCACCTCAGTGCCTTGAGCCACTACATAGACGTTCCATTCCAAACAACTTTTTTGGACTTTGCATCTTCACTGCAGGGTCTCTTGCGACATTGCACATGACCCCTGACAACCCAGGAGAGTGGAAGTTAGTCTGTCGTGTAAACAGCAATTTGAAAGGAGGAATGGTTGCTAAGTATAAGGTCCACGAGAATTGTAGGAAAGTCACCAATGAAAAGCCGATGGAAGGGCGAAAGAGATGGTATTACATTGCGGCTGTTGAGGAAATCTGGGATTACACGCCCTCTGGAAAGGACATGATCGAAGGACTAGACCTTGAAAATAGCACGTGAGTGATTGCTAGGGGAAACGAATTTGCTAAGACTTTGAGAATCCAAATAAAAATAAAATTCACTGGTTATAGCCCGAACACTTTACCACATTCTAATGATGATCTGAGCATCGATTTTAAGAGATTTTTTTATTCTAGCTTCTGTCTGTTCTCGTTCAGTTCAGTACTCGAAGTAAATCCAGGTTGTCCCCGCTTCAAAAGCCGGGCAACTAAACCCGTGAATTACGTTACCCTGATAGATCCAGGGTTGCCCATCACGATTAAATGCACACCGTTTTGAAATGCAATCACACGGCGATGGAACATGAGTATCCTTAAAAGTGAGTATCCCACAGTTTTGGCTGGGTTTAAGTGTTTGCATTTCGATCTCAATTGCCTGCATGTTTGTGATATTGCCTCTTGCATTTTTATATGTGACAATGTTTTGTAAAAGCCACAAATACTAAAAAACATGGCGAAATCTCAGCTGTGGCAATTTAATGATTGTTAACGTCACACTACTGCTAAGTCGAATGCTGCTTATGTAATTCGTTTTCTATTTTTGGTCAAGTTGTCCGTTGTTTTTTCCTCGGGCAATCAAGCTTTTCATTTTACCAAAAGCTGGTCGTCCGGTTAACTTCTTGGTAGTCTGGGAAGACCGAACGACCCGATTTCGAGCACTGCTATTGGATAGGTTACACAAAAAAATAATGGGAGCGAATGAAGTGTGATAAAACGGGTCTGCTTGCCGTTCTAAACTTTATTGGCTCTAAATGATTTCCTTCTTTTGAGGTTTGCAATTCACAAGAAAACCAGAATCTTAAAGTCTCTATAGTCGTTTCTAACCTCCAAACCGTTTAGTGAAGGATGGGAATAGTCTTGAATTCACTTTTTTGTTCTAGGTTTGCAAGTCGTTACACTGTGCCAGGTCCTCTTTTCATCGGCCGAAGAAACAAAAAAGCAATCTATCGAGAATACACCGATGCAACATTCACAAAACGAAAACAAAGAAGCAAGGATGAGGAGCACTTAGGAATTCTTGGACCTTTGATAAAAGCCGAAGTAGGCGACATCATTGAGGTCGTCTTCAAAAATTTAGCATCAAGAGAGTATTCGATTCATCCTCACGGCCTATTTTACAGGTATTTGCGCAAAGACGCAAAAATAGAGTGGTTTTCAATTTAGTGTCGAAAGTAATTAGCGAATTGCTTTGGTTTATGATTACTTCACGCAGTGATTGGTTCAAAGTTCTCGTGCCACTTTTCCAACCAATCAGAAGTGAAACCAAAACCAATCGTGGCTCGCGCGTGTACATTTCCCTGCGCTTTGTGTCGGCTACGTGCAATTACTTCAAGTTTTGATTGGTTTACTGGATTGTCTCTGTCCTTTTTGATTGCCAAAGTAATTACTTTGGTTTTGGTTTTAGGACACTCGATTGAAAATCGCTCTAAACTAGTATCTTATTGTTATTCCTGCACTCTTGTGCTATTTTAATAGTGGGTGAAGTCGAACAAATTCTGTTTAAGCCTTTCACAATCTTTTACCTGCTAAGGCAGTGACGAAAGGACCTGTTTACTTTTGGTCTCACTTACAAGGTGTTTTAAATCTTGCATAATCAGTGCGCAATGTGAATCATTATCGTCTTTCCTCCTTGTCGTGCAACCACTCGACTTAAAATCTCAAGAGTCACATTTAATAATTTAGCAATCACGCCTCCACCGCCATGTTGGTGATGTAAACAAATGTAAATGAGAGGTTTATTTCTTATTGTCTGGTTTTTCACTAAAACGACGCAGACAGTATCCGTAGCAACCAACACCGGCGCATTAAAGCCTGGTTTTCACTAGCGACGCAAGCACATGCGTAACCATAACAGCTCTTGTTATATAGCTGGAGTTTTTCCCGCTACAGCGCGCCCATTCATTGGTTAGTTCATGGTCACATGGCATTTAACAATGAAACTGTTTACCGCCAAATGCCATGAGCGGGCAACATTGCGAAAACTATTACGTCAAACGGGGAACAGTTCACTGTTACCCGCCAAATGTTGACCGCTGTTGCACGTGATCAGAGCGTGCAGTTGAAGGTGGCCTGATTTTGTCGCTGGAATCTGGGCGCTTCTTTCAAAATGTTTGACCCATTTTTTTTGCTATATAACAAAATATACGCTGCGCCTCGGGGAAACATTGAGATTCTCGGGAAACAAAAAGAATTGTTTCCCTCGGGACCAATCATTAAGTGTTTAATTTTTTCACCGTGAAAACGGGGTCGACGCAAGCATAAACACATGCGCAAAGTTCACCATATTTCTTTTCTTTTTCTTGCGCTTGAGCGGGCGTCATATCATATCATCATATCATATATCTTTATTTACCCTCGGATTTTAGAGTAGCTTGGTGTAGCTAATATCTCCGAGCATTTACCCTCCCAACCATGATGCACCACAGAAGACAGACCACAACACTGGGAACTACTTGCCCTACTCTTTGCGACAAGTGTGCGGGTTCTTTTACGTCCCACAGGATTATGAACATTGAAGAGTTGTGAGACGGGACCTCCGGCTTATCGTCCTTATCCGAGAAGACTAGAGAGTCTAACCATTTGCAGATGTAATTACAAAGGCAGCACTTTCTCCTCAGTTATTTAAAGACCCTTAGTGTTGGTCCGGCCGGAGTTGAACTCACGACCTCCCGCGTGACAGCCCGGTGCTCAACCAACTGAGCCACCGGTGCGCGGCGTTCTCATGATACTGTGTGAAAACGAAACACGGCATAAGTTGCGAATACATGAATCGAAATTTTTTGACTGGTCATCTTCTCGTAATATCGTGGATTTTGTGCAGCGCTAAGGCCTAAACAATGAACAAGAATATAGAGCAAAGAAACTTGTCGAGTTTCTAAACCATCGCCAGTTAATAGCAAGGGTCCAGCCTAATTATTAATTACACGAAATCACAAAATATTCCCGTAATTTCTTTCCGTTTTTAAGGAAAAAAGACGAGGGATCACAGTATAAGGATAGCACAACTGGGACAGATACCGCTGACAACGCCATTGCACCTGGAAAAATGTACAATTACGAGTGGGAGGTACCCGAAAGAGCAGGACCTGGGCCCAACGATACGGAATGCCTTTCGTGGGGTTATTTTTCAGATGTGAACCCAGAGAAAGATACCAACAGTGGACTTGTGGGACCTCTGGTCATTTGCAGAAAGGTAGCTATGCGTATATGCCGCTGAAAGTAGCGCTAAACGACTGATTTGGTCCATTTTAAATAAAGCAAGGAGTAATCTTAAAGGGAACCTCCACTAAAACAACAAAATAGCTTTAAACCACAGAACATAATGTTTACAATTGGAATTGCTCAATCTTTTTCCAATGAAAGCGTTTGTATTCGAGAAAAATAAATTCCAAAAACGCTTATTTTGGCTTTCAAATTTCCCGGGCGCCGCCATCTTGAATAATTGTGACGTAATTTGGTTGCCCTATTGTTACAGAACAATCGCTCTTTGTATCAGAACAATAGGGCAACCAAATTACGTCACAATTATTCAAGATGGCGGCGCCCATGAAATTTGAAAGCCAAAATAAGCGTTTTTGGAATTTATTTTTCTCGAATACAAACGTTTTCATTGGAAAAAGATTGAGCAATTCCAATTGTAAACATTATGTTCTGTGGTTTAAAGTTATTTTGTTGTTTTAGTGGAGGTTCCCTTTAAAACGGATCTTCCCGTTGATTGCTTCGACTTGCTCCTGCATGGGGAGCCGTCAAAAAATGAGGGGTTTGGGCCCTAATAAGTTTTTCACCGAGAACCATTCGTCAATCAATATTTCGCAAAAGGCGAAACTATTCGCGTCTTTAGTAAGGAACTAAGCAAGATCGTCGAAGAGGATAGAAACTCAATTTCTCTTCATTGTACTCTCGCTAAGGTCATTTTATTTAATCTTCTCCCTGGGCCCGGTTGTTCGAAAGCCGGAAAAATAAATTCAATCCAGGATTAGCGTAAACCTTTGTTTCATGTTTCAATTTTTTGGTGAAAGTTTCTTTTGCTTATTTTAGTATTTCAAGATTGACTTCTAATGTAAAATTTTGCCGAATATCACCATTTGGAATAAACTCCCTGGTTAATTTTTAATCTGGGATTAGTGTTATTCGGCTTTTCAACAACCGGGCCCAGATAAAAATGCGCTGTGATTAGCACCGGACAATAACGCTTTCTAGGTTTGTTTTTGTCACAGTTCTGGAGTTCATCTACTACAAGATCTCGTTGAGATTGAAGATCATCGCAGATAATCATTCGCAATAACGAATAGAAAACCTGAATAATTCATCAGCGGGATTGAACGGTATTTTAACCTGTAACCTATGCGATGCCCATACATTGCTTTACCAATTGAGCGGTCATGCATGCTATAACTGGGAGTTGGTCATACTTTAACATCGTCAGTTCCCACGGCCTGTTCCCGTCTGACCTTGTAGCTCAGTGTAGAGCAGCGGTGATCTAACCCAAAGGTCGTGGCTTCAATTCCCACCGGCCCTGGTCAGAGTTTTTCTCTGTCCTTGTGTGGGCCCATTTCCATCAGTAGGGCTAATGCTCACATGGTTCATATGTGGTAGATACTTAGAACTTCTCATTACACTCTAATCAGTTAAGTCTGTTCAAATATAAGTGCTACACGGCCAACGTTTCAAAAAACGTAATCCCTCCTTGGTCATATTGTAAGTTCGTAAAAAGCCGATAGAGAGGATGGGCATCTGTACTAGTAGAGAAAACTGTTAAAAACTGTCTTCATGTTTTTTGGGGAAAATGAAGAAAAATATTAGTGAAAGATATATATTTTAGTTATATAGCTGCATCAAAATCCAATATTGCCAACAGATCTATTTTTTTATTAATTTTAGCCAATTGTCCAAATTTACAATCAATTGGATAGTTTTCCTTTTAACGTTAACTTCAGCCTTGAACAAACCGCCCAATTTGAGAAAAATCTGGATACTTTTCATCACACCAACGAAGAGAGCATGAGATGATCTCTTGCATCAACCAATCAAATGTCCAGATAAATAAAAGGTTTGAGTATTAGCCAATCAGGTTGCAGCTATTATTACTGCTATCAAACTGCTGTTTTCTCCAAAACAATCCTTGGACTGCCAAATTGGACTCGGCCGAATTTGGCAGTCCTCAGAATTTTTCTCATCCAATTATAGATGACAATCTGTAAGGATAATTAACATTCAGATCTTGGGAGTGAATTAAGCCTGAATTTCTCAGGCTTCCCTTTTCGTCACTGCTAGAGTAGCGTTCATAACTGGGATGATGACATTCGTCTTTCAATAGGGCACTTTAGACGACCAAGGCAAGATAAAGGGCGTCGATAGAGAATACGTTCTGTTATTCACTGTGTTTGACGAGAATGAGAACTGGTATCTGGACGAAAACGTGAAGAGATATCTAACTGACAAGAACCCAGGTCCTGTCGACCAGCTGAAGGCCATCTTTGACTTCTGGGAAAGCAACTTGAAAGGGACTATTAATGGTTACATGTATGGAAATTGTCCACGGCTGATTATGTACAGTGGAGAAAAGGTTGTCTGGTATCTTCTGCAAGTTGGTGGTCATACTGAAATGCACACAGTGCATTTCCATGCACAGAGCATCTTATATGTAAGTGTATATTTGAATTTCTCTAGGACTTTTTTGGTATTGCATTACTACGATTCGTAATTTACATTGCGCTCAACAATTATTCGATTCTGATTGGACTGGTGCAGTACAATTTTACGGGGACCCCTAAGGGACGTACTGCAAATCAAAAAGTTGCTATACAAAAACACTTCGTGACGTCATATCAGTGCTAGACCCCGAATTATGCTTCTCACCACCTCGGCCGTGGGAAAAACGACTACCAATTTTGTCAAATGTACGGAACTCATACGGCCAGTTAACGTGAAATACAAGTTGCTTGATGCTGAAATTTTACTTTTGAGGGATAAAAAAACTTGCAGGTTATTAGGGGCAATTTCATTCCGAATTGTGCTGGGGCTGGGCTCCTGGCTGGAGATAACGTGATTAACCCAAAAATCCAGCGCCACATTCTATGACAATCACACGTGAAAGAAAAAATCCTGGCCTTCGCGATACGTTATCGTATAATTACCGTCTTCCAGTGGTGTTGGCTGCTATCGCAATTGCCTTTTCCTCACGTTTTATTCATAAAAGATTAAAACTTTGTTTTCAGCATATTTTTGTTTTTTCATGGTAATCTAGAACGCCTTTTCCATGGAGTTTGGTGTCGCTGTCCTCTTCTAAAAGGTGTTTTTTTATAAAAATTAGTGGCTTTCGCATCAGGCGAGTCACGATCAGTTAGAGTTCGTGCTATAAACTGTAACACAGTATACTTTTACAAGAATATGGAATTTTAAGCTTGTCAGCCGCTTCAGTACGGTTTGGTTAGGATGATCAGGAAACTGACTGGCGTAGCCCTAATAAACAATTTTTATATTGAAATCTCGTATTTAACTTATTGTAGTCAGAATTTAGGTTTTAGTTTCATGATCTTTAATTAAAACCTCTCTAACTGCAAGATTATCGTTTCATCCTCACAAACTTCGCATCACTGAACAGAAATCTACGTCATATAAACGTGGAGATGTTTACGACCTGCTTCCAGAATCCTATGCGACCGTGCTGATGATTCCACATGCTGTTGGGACCTGGCTATTGCACTGTCACGTGAATGTACATAACAAAGGCGGCATGAATGCCCTCTTCACTGTGATGGCTCCATTAACAGGTAAGTATTCATGGACTGAAATATCATACGTAGAAACAGAGTACATATGATTAGAACGGATAATGTATGAGAAAAAATCCCGTGAAATCTCACGCGACATTTGCTTACTTTTCACACTATGTTATTTCCAACCAATACTGGAATGGGACAACACTGAGAAGACAGAAACTCAGTTGAAACAGAAACATCGTTTTCGTGTTTTGCCACAGATCTGTATTCCTGATCTATATCTGTTTAAGCACTGATTTCATGACGGTTAGCTCACCGATGATTGATGTGCTAACTACCTCTATTAAAATGCTTTTAAAATGAGGTGTTTTCACACAAACAGTTAGCCCGGCAAGCGGATATCGTGCAAAAGGCAACCGAAAAGTTGGAAATCGAGTCTCTTCTCTCTTTCTTCTGAATTTTTTTCTTTGTTAATCACCTTGAAACTTACTTCACGTCATTTCATCACAAAAAGAACGGAACAACGTTTTCGTCACTGAGAACCGGGAAATCGAAAGGATTCGGTATTAAGGAAAGGAAAGGACCTTTATGTAAATGTCAAGTCGTTCTAGCGCTGGAACGCTAATTGGGGATACTGTAAACTGAAATTAACAATTAACTCAAATCAAGTCAAATGTTGGTTTTTGAGGAGAGGGGAAAACCGGAGTACCCGGAGAAAACCTCTCGGTGTAGAGTAGAGAACAAACAAACTCACCCCACATATGCCGAGTCTGGGAATCGAACCTGGGCCACATTGGGGGGAGGCGAATATTCTAATCACTGCGCCATCCCTGCAATCAGAACGATAACGTGTGGAAAGAAGCACATTTCATTATTTGTTTTAGAATATATGAAGCTTCCCTATATTTGAACTGCGGAAAAGAAGGAAATTGAAGTCGGAAACTGAGATCAACGCATTTAATTGAGCAACTTAAGGTGCAACTGAACTCAAACATTTTTCCTCTACAATAATAACCTCCCCAACAAAAGAAAACATTTACCATCAGCATTCTCATCTCAAAATTTACCTTTGTATACGCCGGGCAAGATGCGCAAAGTTGTCAACACTAGTAGTAATTTGGACCCACGACCGTGATGTGAGAGGCATGGCTCTATTCTCGATGTTACGTCACAAACTGCTTTGCAATGCAAAATTTCTTTGAAAACAAGAATGCAAAGCAATTTGTGACGTAAAATCGAGAATAGAACCATGCCTCTCACATCACGGTCGTGGCTTTAAATTACTGCTAGTTCTGCCAAGTTTACGTGGCTTGCACGGCACAGAAAAAGCAAAATCCTTGGTAACAATGGTGACATGTTTGCTTTGGATGCGGAGATTTATATTACGAACGAAGAACATTTGAGTTTAGGTGCAAAGAGGCCCGAAAAAATCTATCCTTTAACGGGATTGGAACGCATGACCATGAGATTTCGCTACACCCGTTAAAGCCTCTTTCTTCGATTAGTCATGGTCTTAACTCTTTCATCCTCTGGGATATCAAACGCAGTTTTAATGTAACAATGCAGTGTTGTGCTTATTTGATTTTTTTTCCCTTTACAGACGGACCAAAACTCGACGAAACGCCTCCAGTTAGAGGAAGTGGGTCATTTTCGCAAACCTCTGTTATCCTTTTCTTTTTGTCTCTCGTATTCGTGATCATTAAGCCACAACATTGATCAGTGTACATTGATATTGCATACTATTCTAGGCTCACAGTTCGCCTTTTCTTGTAAGTAGGTACGAATTTGTGGGGATACAAAGTATGAAATATATCTCGCCTGGAAACGGATCACAGCATTCTTGCTATCAGAGCATGCACGCTGGTCCTTGCGAATGAGCTTCCAAATACCGCCGCACAAGCATCATTCACCTGTCATTTATTCTTCGACTTTCTTTAGCTTGGAACTGACATTTTGTACCCAAACATTTCAAAGTCATGCTGATATATTCTTTGGAGTATTGCAATATCATCTGCGGGTACCTTTGAATAAAAATGCTCTACATCGTCTTTGGTGGACGTATAACTGACAGGTGGAAAAGCAACGAGTCCTTCGACACCTGTTTCATGTAATATGAATCGGGCATCCTCCTCTAATGTCTCATAATGTCCAACGAAATCATAATTGATTTGACATGGAAAGCAAAGTCTGTAATATTGCCGCCAATGTTCATTAAATCGGCCTCCTTTGCGATTAGTGTCAATCAAATAACGAATAAAATCCGCGAAGTTGATGTCTCTCTCGGTGGTCCGCGCATTTGGATCACCTCCATATTTGCGTTCAACAGATCGCTTTATTTTTCGTCCATATTTTACGTAAATATTGTTCGATTTCTTGATGAATTTGTCCTTGAATGCTGACAAGAGTCTTGCATGAGGCTCGCGGACAAACATAAACTTGAAGTAGTTGTTTAAAATGTGAAGCACATCGGATTTAGAGTGATGACTTAACAAGTCAAACCGAAGGTCGTGTACGGATGTCTTTTTAAAACTGAGAGGGACTAATTGGGCCATTATTTTCTTCCAATTGGTACAAGCAACCTTTGGGACGTAGCAGTAGACGATTTTATGCTTTTTATCCACGATAAGGTGATTCAGGTGTCTCGGTTGCAAAGATGGCATCCCCTTCATCGTTTTACAAAAGGACGTTAGGTTAAGCTTTCGTTCTTCTTGCCTGGATGTCATCTTGGAAACAACCTGTAAAACATAAATTTAAAGTCCGATATCAATCTTGCAGTTGATTCTTCAAAGTTAGAACATTCTTATCAATCCTAACGAAATATGTTTGAAGCTCGAAGCATGGATTGCGGTCAGCACTGATGGGTGCAAAGCCATGGTAACCTTTAATGCTATGGCAACCAATGGGAGTTACAAATGCTTAGTGCCCACCATTGAAAAAGTTTATCAACCAAACCAAAGGATTACCTGATTTTTGTAATTGAATGGGACGCGAAAGAGACAACCTACAATAGTTGATTACGCTAGAAAGTGATGTAAATGCTCAAGAAAATAAAACAGGTATCTCCGAAGGAAAGAGAAAGAGGTAGAATAATAAGCATGATTTTCAGGCTCTAGGAGAACAAAACAAGAAATTCTATTGGTTTATTCTCCAGAACCAAAAAGCGATGGCTTTTTTCTGAGAGAGTATTTTGGAATAGAGTCAGTCTTTGGAATATGAGTGCAAATATGGCTAAGCCATGTACATGGAAGCTATCGGAGTTTGGCAAACTGTCCGCATTTGTGTTTAAGCAATGAACGCCCACCTTTGGACTAAGCCTTATCCCTTATCCTTGAGAACGTTGGCCGCGCCTTCCTGCAACCAACGAGGTTGCAGGCCACCGCGGAGAACTGCGGAAACTCGGTTGAAACAATCCAGTCGCCTTTGGGCGACCGCTTAAACAAACTGCTTTAAGTTCGATTAGATGATTAGAAAATGAGTATTAAGCTTACGGAAAATGCTTAATTTAACACTTTTAATTTCCTATCTTCACCGGAAATCTGTCAGTGGATTGCTTGTCAATAAATCAAGACTCTCGGAATGGATCATTTGGCAACTTAATTTACATTTTCCATTTTTGTCCCGTATCAATGCATGGAGCATCAGTGGCTCGGTTTTGTCGCACCTGTCTTTCTGGAACCTCTGTTTCTGAACTATTATCCATCCGGTTAACAGGAGCATGACCTGCCAAAAACAAAACAGCAGTTTCACGCACTTGGAAAGGTGTAATATTTAAAATATTATCGCTTCAAATGTCTGAGTGAATGCGCTGAGAGGCCGCACCTCTCCCGGACTTCCTCCCTCCAGTTTCTACTTGTCGGCGTTGACCAAAGTGAATCACGGTCTCTCGGGACACAAATGAGAAGCAGGAAAACTAACGTAGTGCGCATGCCAGATTAAGATAAAGATAAAGAGGCAAGCCCCTCTGAGTCTTAAGCGAAAAATATGGGTAATCAACATTGGTAGTAAAGAGGTCAGAACGCTAGGCTTTCAAACGCTTAAGTTCACAAAAACAAATTGCGGCCGGCCGATGTTATGTTATTTTGACGGGTGCTGAAAACTCCACTTCGACTAAGACACACTGGTTTATATTTCCGAATGCGCATAGAGCTAAGGACCATTTGGAATCCGGCTTTACGTCGCATGAGTTAAATGGAATTTTCAATGCAAGACTCTCCCAGATTGCCTTGCACGGCCTCGCGACGTACAAGAGTGTCCTCACCTTTAATGTAATTTTTCTCTGTCGACAAAAACAGCCACAGAAAGGAGAACACGCCCAGCAGTCCAATGTAGCTCAGTATTCGTCCTGAGCGAGTCATTCTGTCTAAAAACACGGAGTTGCGCCAAAAGCTCCGCCTCTGCCTTGCATTGATTAAAGGTCACACAAAGCCTATGGAATATAAAAGAAAACGTTTCCTCTTATTTCGAACGCCCAAAGTATACCAGAAATGCACAACGTTTCGGGATCGTGCGTAGTTATACCAACGCTCTTTCGTGGTGAATAGCAGTTCGTTTCCCTGACCTTTCTGGCTGTACATGTACCTTAATCATGTCGGAGTTTGGAAGGCCTGATCGCTGCACGAGAACCGCGCAATGTAAACCTTAAAACTACGTTCTCTGGTGCTTAGTATCAGTGTGACTTTTTAAATTCATTTCGGTTCGTTGCAGCTTCTACAGACTAGCCGGAGTTTTTGGAAACAAAGAACTATGCCGAAACTATGAAAGAGAACTAAAAATCTACATTTGGTCATTTCACCTTGCCAGAAGCTAACCAATCATTCTACGTTCCCATGCGACAGCGCTTTAACTTTTCAGAAGGCTCCTGAGATCGATAAGGCTAATCGCCCGAATCTTCAATAACCCTATAAGCTTCCAAATACTCCTGCACTACTGATAAGCGAAACACTCTACTACAGTAGTATAAGTTACTGGTTGGGTGCTGTACTGAACTTTCAATAAATTCTGAGATTCCTGTTTGACTTCAACACAAACTCGGTTTAAAGTGCAGTTAATTTAAGGTTTCGCTATCTGCAGCCTAAGAGAAATTGTTCAATATACGGACTATTTTACCTTTTAACCAAAATATAACGACACCAAGTTCTTGAGTCAAAAGTAAAGCCCCATGTCATGTCTTATTAAACGAGCAAAGCAGGAGTCGCCTTGCTACCGAACTCGACGAAGGAGAATTTTAAACTTAGAAGAGATTGTGTGTTTTTTCCATAGTTCAGGGATTTCAGGTCCAATCACTTATCTTGCCAACGTGGGTTTCACCAGTATACTTTCTATAAAACAAAGAGTGAAGCCAAAATTTTACTGAATTACATTTGCTATAAAGAGACGACACGTGTTTTCACCTAATTGTATCGTCTACTGATCACTCAACGTTTCATATGAAAAATATTCTTGGTTTTCACGTGATGTCATAAAAACTAAAAATAAGGACTTATCAATCCTTTTGAGATTTTAATTAGTTATTAGGACAGCTGAAGACTTGTCTTTTCACAAATTTTCAGTTTTATAGGGTTTTTCGTCTTGTGATAAAGCAAGGTTGAATTTCTAAGCTTTTGCGTGACACGATATTAAAATTTGCGGTCGGTCAGTGTAAAATGAAGACTGCAGACCAGGGGTAAAATGCCGACTGAGGTTATAATGTAACTGTTGAAAAAGCCCAAACCCCTTAAAAATGCTAACCTTGGGCCTAATTAGGAATTAATATAAGTAAAAATTTTGTGATGAATTATATCTATAGAGAAATTATGAAAATTTGCAATGAAACATCTCTGTATATTTTCAAAATATTTTGATTTCTAATATAACAGATCAAAATTTCGCCGTTAACTAACCTCGAATTAATCGCTTTGTACATATATGCATATAAGAAGAAGATAATATATGAAGGAATCGGTGACTTCGCGATTAATTAACTGCGAAATGTTCGTCTCAATATATGAGGGCAACAGTGACTTAGAGATTAATAAACTGCGAAATGTTCGTCTGAACATGTGAGGGAATCAGTGACTTCGCGATTAATCAACTGCGAAATGTTTGTCTGAAGATGTTGGGGAATCAGTGATTTCGCGATTAATTAACTGCGAAATGTTCGTCTGAATATATTAGGGAATCAGTGACTTCGCGATTAATTAACTGCGAAATGCTCGTCTGAAGATGTTAAGGAATCAGTGATTTCGCGATTAATTAACTGCGAAATGTTCGTCTGAACATATTAGGGAATCAGTGACTTCGCGATTAATTAACTGCGAAATGTTCGTCTGAAGATGTTAAGGAATCGATGACTTCGCGATTAATTAACTGCGAAATGTTCGTCTGAATATATGAGGGAATCAGCGAATTCGCGATTAATAAATTGCGAAATGTTCGTCTGAATATATGAGGGAATCAGTGACTTCGCGATTAATTAACTGCGAAATGTTCGTCTGAATATATGAGGGAATCAGTGACTTCGCGATTAATTAACTGCGAAATGTTCGTCTGAACATATTAGGGAATCAGTGACTTCGCGATTAATTAACTGCGAAATGTTCGTCTGAATATATGAGGGAATCAGTGACTTCGCGATTAATTAACTGCGAAATGTTCGTCTGAATATATTAGGGAATCAGTGACTTCGCGATTAATTAACTGCGAAATGTTCGTCTGAATATATGAAGGAATCGGTGACTTCACGATTAATCAGGGGCACCCAACGTCAATTTTCGGAAAATATCTGTTCGGAAGACGATTTGAGGTCTAGAATTTTCGGAACATTTGTTGTAAAATTTCTTGCTTGCCCGCCTGTCCTAGGATTTTCGAACATCTGAAAAATGGTATAATTGCCCATTTTTAACAGACTTTTACCCTAAAAAAGGTCACCTAGAATTTTCGGGAGCCTTTTTTCTAGCTGAAATTTTCGAAAAGGTAAGTTCTGATCCCTATAATTTTCGGATCACAAGACTTTCAGCTAGGAAACCCGAACAGATGAAAATTTTTTAGGGCAGAGAAATATGCCTATATCTACCGTTTAAATACCAAAATACGTTTAACAATGCTATGTTTGAGTGGCTTTTAACTATTTTCTCGTTGGGTGCCCCTGATTAATTGACTGCGAAATGTTCGTCTGAATGTATAAGGGGATCATTTCCTTCTCAATTAGTTGCTGTAATGTTGTCATCCTCGTTACCGCAGATAACTCCTTTTTGTTTTTTCAAGGCGAAAGAAGTAGAGCTCTAGGCTGGAAAGCGCTTTTTCTTGAGAGCCGTTGTCTTTCTAAAAGGCGACTGTAAGAGAATGCCTGTTTGTCGCTAAAAACTAGAGTTTGCTAGTTTTTAATGGCGAAAGAAATAGGGCTCCGACTTGAGGTGGTCTGAGACCTTGTGACCTTTCTATTTTGCGATTTAAGAGCGTCGGGTTTTTTAGTAATGCTTTGTCGCGTGTAGGAAACCAGTGTGTTCCCAGGGTTTGCTAGGTTTAGGCGGTTTCAAGTTTGAGGAGGAATTGAGGCTCTGACTAAAAAGTCCTTGAGTTATTTGTCCTTCCTGCAAGCGACAATAGGAGCATTAGGTTAAAGGCTCGTTCACGTTGATCATGGTGTTTCTTGCAACCTGGTACAACGTTCTCTGCAGCGAACCTATCAGAAACACCATGATCAACGTGAACGAGCCTCTTTCCTAATGCTCCTATTGTCGCTACAGTGAGAAATAGGAAAAACATGAACATTTCGCAGTTAATTAATCGCCAAGTCACTCATTCCCTAATATATTCAGACGAACATTTCGCAGTCACTGATTAATCGCGAAGTCACTGATTCCTTCATATATTCAGACGAACATTTCGCAGTTAATTAATCGCGAAGTCACTGATTCCCCTCAATATTCAGACGAACATTTCGCAGTTAATTAATCGCGAAGTCATTGATTCCGTCATATATGAAGATATACATTTCGCATTTAATTAATTGCGAAGTCACTGATTCCCTCGTATATTCAGACGAACATTTCGCACTTGATTAATCGCGAAGTCATTGATTCCGTCATTTATGAAGATGTACATTTCGCATTTAATTAATTGAGAAGTCACTGATTCGTTTATGTATGTAGACGAACATTTCGCAGTTAACTAACTGCAAAGTCCTTCGCTTCTGTAATATGTATAGAGAGACATTTTTGCTAAATTTCATTTGTCTCTATAGAGTGACATAAATGCAAATTGTAAATACCCCGGGTCTGCAGTCTGCATTTTACACCGGTCACCCCAAAACGCAGACTGCAGACTGCAGACTGTGCAGACCGTCAGTTACCCTCACTATTATTGAGAGCTAACCGTAAACAGTCTAAACTGAATGTTATTTAGGCCTAATTCAGGGTAACCGAATTTTCATTTTACAGACGGTCTGCACAGTCTGCAGTCAGCGTTTTTCAGTGTCCCTTTACACTGACCAATTGCAGTCGAGAATGCTATCACGTAGGTTAAAAAAATGACTTATCCGCTGAGATTTTGCAATCTGAACAGTCCTTGTATGAGAATAAGTAATCACATAGATGTTTATGAGCCCCAAGAAGACGACTACTGGCTTTTTATAGCAAAACGCGATGACATATGTTTTTGTCAGCTTCCGGCCGCCATATTTGTGCCCCTGAGATCAGAGGGACACACGAACATGGCGTCTCCTTACAAAGCCTGATAAATTTGAGTAAAACATTTCTTCGAATATCTCCGGCACGAAACATCGCACAGACTTGAATCCTTGTGAGACTGTTTGAATATTCATCTTCTTTTATCTCTTTCATTCTTGACTTTATTTGTTGAATGGTTTTGATGATCGTGTGACAGTAATTTTGAAAACCGGCAATTTGAAGGTGTAAAAATATTTTAAAAATTCGGAATTCTCTCACTGGTTGATTTGTTGAAATGGTGCAACTGCGACAGAACCGGAAGGACGAGCTCGTTTATTACAAGATAACAGGTCCAAAAATTAAAATGATCCGCTTGCCAAAATTAAAAGATAACGATCACTTTCAAAATCGAGCAAACCCTTTTTGCAATTCCGGAGATTTGCGAAGTCAGTTTTCTTCACGTGATGATGTTAACAGATTGTCAAATTTTAACTCAAGTGTTTTGTTCCACTCGTCGGTCCTTGTTGTTGATAGCATCTTGTACTTTACTTGATTTGGTCAGTATTCTTAAAGCGAAAGTTTGGCTGGCTGGAAGCTTAGAATTTTAAGACGTTTTCGCGGCTATGGACAGAAATGCTATGGACAGAAATGCGTAGGGGAACAATTTCGATCCTATGAAACAGAGTACTTCGTACGTCCGATGTTTCGAACGATAAGCTCTTGAGTTTGAAAGGCCTTTCACGAGGACACAAGGAATATATAAACAAACTCAGCGAGAACGTGGACAGCCAGCACTGAGCATTAAGATACAGGCCACTTAGTTTAAGTGCAGATAGTACTCCATTTTGATTACGCCTTGACAATTCCTCAACGATTTAGAAATCAGCTTACCTTGTACAGAAAATAGCAGAAAAGTGCGCCAGAAGACAGCTTGTCTGACCTGTGCAGCTTATCGGAGGTTTCCCGACAAATTAACCCATGAATATTCCACAAGGGCCAGAAGTGCTTCCAGGTTTTTTTAATCGAACAGCTAAAACGGTTTTCTACTTGAAAAATCGACTTAAAACTAAGAGCTAAGGGGTATCGAGGGCAAAATAATCATGTTAATCCGATGTCGGATGAGAAGAACATAATAATGAAGAGCAGCTGGCTTGAGGGATCAGCTGATTGCAATCTCATTTGCAAATGAAAGAGAAAGCGAAATTTGGTGTCGGGTTACCACGAAAAAAATAAGGCGGTCGAAGAAATTTAGTTTTGCCAGTTTTATTTCTTTATTTTTCTTATGAGAATCTAATTTCCCCCTCCATTGACAAGATTTCAGGTGGCGTTTCCGGTTTAAGGCAAGTGACGCAGACAGAAAGTGTGCTGTCCTGAAGACTCCTGGAAAATTCTCTTATCCTAACTTAATATTCCTCTCTTCTTAAATCTTGCCGTAATAGCTTTAGCTAATAGGCAAGTAAAAAGCTTGAGTGAAATAGCTAAATAGATTTTTGGCAAAACGCACATTTCGCCTTACGTATGACGATATCTTGATGTGTGGACAATGGTATCTATAAAATAGCTATAAAATAGCTAAATAGATTTTTGGCAAAACGCACATTTTCGCCTTACGTATGAATGATATCTTGATGTGTGGACAATGTGTGGAC